>NW_027443987.1:0-31186 GCF_048569485.1 Anomaloglossus baeobatrachus | reverse complement strand
TTGGAGAAAAATGTGTTCATTTCATGTATGCGCGAAATGCCTTAAAAATGGCTTTAAAATGGATTTGGAGCATGGAGACGATTATCTCGGGATTGCAAGATAACCAAACAAAACTTTTAGTAAATTTCTACTTATTTTATTAAATATCATCTCCACCAAACTGGACAAGCTTGCATCTGTTATAGTTTTGGAGAAAAATGTGTTCATTTCATGTATGCGCGAAATGCCTTAAAAATGGCTTTAAAATGGATTTGGAGCATGGAGACGATTATCTCGGGATTGCAATATAACCAAACAAAACTTTTAGTGGATTTCTACTTATTTTATTAAATATCATCTCCACCAAACAGGACAAGCTTGCATCTGTTATAGTTTTGGAGAAAAATGTGTTCATTTCATGTATGCGCGAAATGCCTTAAAAATGGCTTTAAAATGGATTTGGAGCATGGAGACGATTATCTCGGGATTGCAAGATAACCAAACAAAACTTTTAGTGGATTTCTACTTATTTTATTAAATATCATCTCCACCAAACAGGACAAGCTTGCATCTGTTATAGTTTTTGGAGAAAAATGTGTTCATTTCATGTATGCGCGAAATGCCTTAAAAATGGCTTTAAAATGGATTTGGAGCATGGAGACGATTATCTCGGGATTGCAAGATAACCAAACAAAACTTTTAGTGGATTTCTACTTATTTTATTAAATATCATCTCCACCAAACAGGACAAGCTTGCATCTGTTATAGTTTTGGAGAAAAATGTGTTCATTTCATGTATGCGCGAAATGCCTTAAAAATGGCTTTAAAATGGATTTGGAGCATGGAGACGATTATCTCGGGATTGCAAGATAACCAAACAAAACTTTTAGTGGATTTCTACTTATTTTATTAAATATCATCTCCACCAAACAGGACAAGCTTGCATCTGTTATAGTTTTGGAGAAAAATGTGTTCATTTCATGTATGCGCGAAATGCCTTAAAAATGGCTTTAAAATGGATTTGGAGCATGGAGACGATTATCTCGGGATTGCAATATAACCAAACAAAACGTTTAGTGGATTTCTACTTATTTTATTAAATATCATCTCCACCAAACAGGACAAGCTTGCATCTGTTATAGTTTTGGAGAAAAATGTGTTCATTTCATGTATGCGCGAAATGCCTTAAAATGGCTTTAAAATGGATTTGGAGCATGGAGACGATTATCTCGGGATTGCAAGATAACCAAACAAAACTTTTAGTGGATTTCTACTTATTTTATTAAATATCATCTCCACCAAACAGGACAAGCTTGCATCTGTTATAGTTTTGGAGAAAAATGTGTTCATTTCATGTATGCGCGAAATGCCTTAAAAATGGCTTTAAAATGGATTTGGAGCATGGAGACGATTATCTCGGGATTGCAATATAACCAAACAAAACGTTTAGTGGATTTCTACTTATTTTATTAAATATCATCTCCACCAAACAGGACAAGCTTGCATCTGTTATAGTTTTGGAGAAAAATGTGTTCATTTCATGTATGCGCGAAATGCCTTAAAAATGGCTTTAAAATGGATTTGGAGCATGGAGACGATTATCTCGGGATTGCAAGATAACCAAACAAAACTTTTAGTGGATTTCTACTTATTTTATTAAATATCATCTCCACCAAACAGGACAAGCTTGCATCTGTTATAGTTTTGGAGAAAAATGTGTTCATTTCATGTATGCGCGAAATGCCTTAAAAATGGCTTTAAAATGAATTTGGAGCATGGAGACGATTATCTCGGGATTGCAAGATAACCAAACAAAACTTTTAGTGGATTTCTACTTATTTTATTAAATATCATCTCCACCAAACAGGACAAGCTTGCATCTGTTATAGTTTTGGAGAAAAATGTGTTCATTTCATGTATGCGCGAAATGCCTTAAAAATGGCTTTAAAATGGATTTGGAGCATGGAGACGATTATCTCGGGATTGCAAGATAACCAAACAAAACTTTTAGTGGATTTCTACTTATTTTATTAAATATCATCTCCACCAAACAGGACAAGCTTGCATCTGTTATAGTTTTGGAGAAAAATGTGTTCATTTCATGTATGCGCGATATGCCTTAAAATGGCTTTAAAATGGATTTGGAGCATGGAGACGATTATCTCAAGATTGCAAGATAACCAAACAAAACTTTTAGTGGATTTCTACTTATTTTATTAAATATCATCTCCACCAAACAGGACAAGCTTGCATCTGTTATAGTTTTGGAGAAAAATGTGTTCATTTCATGTATGCGCGAAATGCCTTAAAAATGGCTTTAAAATGGATTTGGAGCATGGAGACGATTATCTCGGGATTGCAATATAACCAAACAAAACTTTTAGTGGATTTCTACTTATTTTATTAAATATCATCTCCACCAAACAGGACAAGCTTGCATCTGTTATAGTTTTGGAGAAAAATGTGTTCATTTCATGTATGCGCGAAATGCCTTAAAAATGGCTTCAAAATGGATTTGGAGCATGGAGACGATTATCTCGGGATTGCAAGATAACCAAACAAAACTTTTAGTGGATTTCTACTTATTTTATTAAATATCATCTCCACCAAACAGGACAAGCTTGCATCTGTTATAGTTTTGGAGAAAAATGTGTTCATTTCATGTATGCGCGAAATGCCTTAAAAATGGCTTTAAAATGGATTTGGAGCATGGAGACGATTATCTCGGGATTGCAAGATAACCAAACAAAACTTTTAGTGGATTTCTACTTATTTTATTAAATATCATCTCCACCAAACAGGACAAGCTTGCATCTGTTATAGTTTTGGAGAAAAATGTGTTCATTTCATGTATGCGCGAAATGCCTTAAAAATGGCTTTAAAATGGATTTGGAGCATGGAGACGATTATCTCGGGATTGCAAGATAACCAAACAAAACTTTTAGTGGATTTCTACTTATTTTATTAAATATCATCTCCACCAAACAGGACAAGCTTGCATCTGTTATAGTTTTGGAGAAAAATGTGTTCATTTCATGTCTGCGCGAAATGCCTTAAAAATGGCTTTAAAATGGATTTGGAGCATGGAGACGATTATCTCGGGATTGCAAGATAACCAAACAAAACTTTTAGTGGATTTCTACTTATTTTATTAAATATCATCTCCACCAAACAGGACAAGCTTGCATCTGTTATAGTTTTGGAGAAAAATGTGTTCATTTCATGTATGCGCGAAATGCCTTAAAAATGGCTTTAAAATGGATTTGGAGCATGGAGACGATTATCTCGGGATTGCAAGATAACCAAACAAAACTTTTAGTGAATTTCAACTTATTTTATTAAATATCATCTCCACCAAACAGGACAAGCTTGCATCTGTTATAGTTTTGGAGAAAAATGTGTTCATTTCATGTATGCGCGAAATGCCTTAAAAATGGCTTTAAAATGGATTTGGAGCATGGAGACGATTATCTCGGGATTGCAAGATAACCAAACAAAACTTTTAGTGGATTTCTACTTATTTTATTAAATATCATCTCCACCAAACAGGACAAGCTTGCATCTGTTATAGTTTTGGAGAAAAATGTGTTCATTTCATGTATGCGCGAAATGCCTTAAAAATGGCTTTAAAATGGATTTGGAGCATGGAGACGATTATCTCGGGATTGCAATATAACCAAACAAAACTTTTAGTGGATTTCTACTTATTTTATTAAATATCATCTCCACCAAACAGGACAAGCTTGCATCTGTTATAGTTTTGGAGAAAAATGTGTTCATTTCATGTATGCGCGAAATGCCTTAAAAATGGCTTTAAAATGGATTTGGAGCATGGAGACGATTATCTCGGGATTGCAAGATAACCAAACAAAACTTTTAGTGGATTTCTACTTATTTTATTAAATATCATCTCCACCAAACAGGACAAGCTTGCATCTGTTATAGTTTTGGAGAAAAATGTGTTCATTTCATGTATGCGCGAAATGCCTTAAAAATGGCTTTAAAATGGATTTGGAGCATGGAGACGATTATCTCGGGATTGCAAGATAACCAAACAAAACTTTTAGTGGATTTCTACTTATTTTATTAAATATCATCTCCACCAAACAGGACAAGCTTGCATCTGTTATAGTTTTGGAGAAAAATGTGTTCATTTCATGTATGCGCGAAATGCCTTAAAAATGGCTTTAAAATGGATTTGGAGCATGGAGACGATTATCTCGGGATTGCAAGATAACCAAACAAAACTTTTAGTAAATTTCTACTTATTTTATTAAATATCATCTCCACCAAACAGGACAAGCTTGCATCTGTTATAGTTTTGGAGAAAAATGTGTTCATTTCATGTATGCGCGAAATGCCTTAAAAATGGCTTTAAAATGGATTTGGAGCATGGAGACGATTATCTCGGGATTGCAATATAACCAAACAAAACTTTTAGTGGATTTCTACTTATTTTATTAAATATCATCTCCACCAAACAGGACAAGCTTGCATCTGTTATAGTTTTGGAGAAAAATGTGTTCATTTCATGTATGCGCGAAATGCCTTAAAAATGGCTTTAAAATGGATTTGGAGCATGGAGACGATTATCTCGGGATTGCAAGATAACCAAACAAAACTTTTAGTGGATTTCTACTTATTTTATTAAATATCATCTCCACCAAACAGGACAAGCTTGCATCTGTTATAGTTTTGGAGAAAAATGTGTTCATTTCATGTATGCGCGAAATGCCTTAAAAATGGCTTTAAAATGGATTTGGAGCATGGAGACGATTATCTCGGGATTGCAAGATAACCAAACAAAACTTTTAGTGGATTTCTACTTATTTTATTAAATATCATCTCCACCAAACAGGACAAGCTTGCATCTGTTATAGTTTTGGAGAAAAATGTGTTCATTTCATGTATGCGCGAAATGCCTTAAAAATGGCTTTAAAATGGATTTGGAGCATGGAGACGATTATCTCGGGATTGCAAGATAACCAAACAAAACTTTTAGTGGATTTCTACTTATTTTATTAAATATCATCTCCACCAAACAGGACAAGCTTGCATCTGTTATAGTTTTGGAGAAAAATGTGTTCATTTCATGTATGCGCGAAATGCCTTAAAAATGGCTTTAAAATGGATTTGGAGCATGGAGACGATAATCTCGGGATTGCAATATAACCAAACAAAACGTTTAGTGGATTTCTACTTATTTTATTAAATATCATCTCCACCAAACAGGACAAGCTTGCATCTGTTATAGTTTTGGAGAAAAATGTGTTCATTTCATGTATGCGCGAAATGCCTTAAAATGGCTTTAAAATGGATTTGGAGCATGGAGACGATTATCTCGGGATTGCAAGATAACCAAACAAAACTTTTAGTGGATTTCTACTTATTTTATTAAATATCATCTCCACCAAACAGGACAAGCTTGCATCTGTTATAGTTTTGGAGAAAAATGTGTTCATTTCATGTATGCGCGAAATGCCTTAAAAATGGCTTTAAAATGGATTTGGAGCATGGAGACGATTATCTCGGGATTGCAATATAACCAAACAAAACGTTTAGTGGATTTCTACTTATTTTATTAAATATCATCTCCACCAAACAGGACAAGCTTGCATCTGTTATAGTTTTGGAGAAAAATGTGTTCATTTCATGTATGCGCGAAATGCCTTAAAAATGGCTTTAAAATGGATTTGGAGCATGGAGACGATTATCTCGGGATTGCAAGATAACCAAACAAAACTTTTAGTGGATTTCTACTTATTTTATTAAATATCATCTCCACCAAACAGGACAAGCTTGCATCTGTTATAGTTTTGGAGAAAAATGTGTTCATTTCATGTATGCGCGAAATGCCTTAAAAATGGCTTTAAAATGAATTTGGAGCATGGAGACGATTATCTCGGGATTGCAAGATAACCAAACAAAACTTTTAGTGGATTTCTACTTATTTTATTAAATATCATCTCCACCAAACAGGACAAGCTTGCATCTGTTATAGTTTTGGAGAAAAATGTGTTCATTTCATGTATGCGCGAAATGCCTTAAAAATGGCTTTAAAATGGATTTGGAGCATGGAGACGATTATCTCGGGATTGCAAGATAACCAAACAAAACTTTTAGTGGATTTCTACTTATTTTATTAAATATCATCTCCACCAAACAGGACAAGCTTGCATCTGTTATAGTTTTGGAGAAAAATGTGTTCATTTCATGTATGCGCGAAATGCCTTAAAATGGCTTTAAAATGGATTTGGAGCATGGAGACGATTATCTCAAGATTGCAAGATAACCAAACAAAACTTTTAGTGGATTTCTACTTATTTTATTAAATATCATCTCCACCAAACAGGACAAGCTTGCATCTGTTATAGTTTTGGAGAAAAATGTGTTCATTTCATGTATGCGCGAAATGCCTTAAAAATGGCTTTAAAATGGATTTGGAGCATGGAGACGATTATCTCGGGATTGCAATATAACCAAACAAAACTTTTAGTGGATTTCTACTTATTTTATTAAATATCATCTCCACCAAACAGGACAAGCTTGCATCTGTTATAGTTTTGGAGAAAAATGTGTTCATTTCATGTATGCGCGAAATGCCTTAAAAATGGCTTTAAAATGGATTTGGAGCATGGAGACGATTATCTCGGGATTGCAAGATAACCAAACAAAACTTTTAGTGGATTTCTACTTATTTTATTAAATATCATCTCCACCAAACAGGACAAGCTTGCATCTGTTATAGTTTTGGAGAAAAATGTGTTCATTTCATGTATGCGCGAAATGCCTTAAAAATGGCTTTAAAATGGATTTGGAGCATGGAGACGATTATCTCGGGATTGCAAGATAACCAAACAAAACTTTTAGTGGATTTCTACTTATTTTATTAAATATCATCTCCACCAAACAGGACAAGCTTGCATCTGTTATAGTTTTGGAGAAAAATGTGTTCATTTCATGTATGCGCGAAATGCCTTAAAAATGGCTTTAAAATGGATTTGGAGCATGGAGACGATTATCTCGGGATTGCAAGATAACCAAACAAAACTTTTAGTGGATTTCTACTTATTTTATTAAATATCATCTCCACCAAACAGGACAAGCTTGCATCTGTTATAGTTTTGGAGAAAAATGTGTTCATTTCATGTCTGCGCGAAATGCCTTAAAAATGGCTTTAAAATGGATT
Source organism: Anomaloglossus baeobatrachus (assembly GCF_048569485.1). Taxonomy (NCBI): domain Eukaryota; kingdom Metazoa; phylum Chordata; class Amphibia; order Anura; family Aromobatidae; genus Anomaloglossus; species Anomaloglossus baeobatrachus. The sequence goes on along the minus strand of NW_027443987.1, from coordinate 24,018 downwards.
TGGAGCATGGAGACGATTATCTCGGGATTGCAAGATAACCAAACAAAACTTTTAGTGGATTTCTACTTATTTTATTAAATATCATCTCCACCAAACAGGACAAGCTTGCATCTGTTATAGTTTTGGAGAAAAATGTGTTCATTTCATGTATGCGCGAAATGCCTTAAAAATGGCTTTAAAATGGATTTGGAGCATGGAGACGATTATCTCGGGATTGCAAGATAACCAAACAAAACTTTTAGTGGATTTCTACTTATTTTATTAAATATCATCTCCACCAAACAGGACAAGCTTGCATCTGTTATAGTTTTGGAGAAAAATGTGTTCATTTCATGTATGCGCGAAATGCCTTAAAAATGGCTTTAAAATGGATTTGGAGCATGGAGACGATTATCTCGGGATTGCAAGATAACCAAACAAAACTTTTAGTGGATTTCTACTTATTTTATTAAATATCATCTCCACCAAACAGGACAAGCTTGCATCTGTTATAGTTTTGGAGAAAAATGTGTTCATTTCATGTATGCGCGAAATGCCTTAAAAATGGCTTTAAAATGGATTTGGAGCATGGAGACGATTATCTCGGGATTGCAAGATAACCAAACAAAACTTTTAGTGGTTTTCTACTTATTTTATTAAATATCATCTCCACCAAACAGGACAAGCTTGCATGTGTTATAGTTTTGGAGAAAAATGTGTTCATTTCATGTATGCGCAAAATGCCTTTGAAATGGCTTTAAAATGGATTTGGAGCATGGAGACGATTATCTCGGGATTGCAAGATAACCAAACAAAACGTTTAGTGGATTTCTACTTATTTTATTAAATATCATCTCCACCAAACAGGACAAGCTTGCATCTGTTATAGTTTTGGAGAAAAATGTGTTCATTTCATGTATGCGCGAAATGCCTTAAAAATGGCTTTAAAATGGATTTGGAGCATGGAGACGATTATCTCGGGATTGCAAGATAACCAAACAAAACTTTTAGTAAATTTCTACTTATTTTATTAAATATCATCTCCACCAAACAGGACAAGCTTGCATCTGTTATAGTTTTGGAGAAAAATGTGTTCATTTCATGTATGCGCGAAATGCCTTAAAAATGGCTTTAAAATGGATTTGGAGCATGGAGACGATTATCTCGGGATTGCAAGATAACCAAACAAAACTTTTAGTGGATTTCTACTTATTTTATTAAATATCATCTCCACCAAACAGGACAAGCTTGCATGTGTTATAGTTTTGGAGAAAAATGTGTTCATTTCATGTATGCGCAAAATGCCTTTGAAATGGCTTTAAAAGGGATTTGGAGCATGGAGACGATTATCTCGGGATTGCAAGATAACCAAACAAAACTTTTAGTGGATTTCTACTTATTTTATTAAATATCATCTCCACCAAACAGGACAAGCTTGCATCTGTTATAGTTTTGGAGAAAAATGTGTTCATTTCATGTATGCGCGAAATGCCTTAAAAATGGCTTTAAAATGGATTTGGAGCATGGAGACGATTATCTCGGGATTGCAAGATAACCAAACAAAACTTTTAGTGGATTTCTACTTATTTTATTAAATATCATCTCCACCAAACAGGACAAGCTTGCATCTGTTATAGTTTTGGAGAAAAATGTGTTCATTTCATGTATGCGCGAAATGCCTTAAAAATGGCTTTAAAATGGATTTGGAGCATGGAGACGATTATCTCGGGATTGCAAGATAACCAAACAAAACTTTTAGTGGATTTCTACTTATTTTATTAAATATCATCTCCACCAAACAGGACAAGCTTGCATCTGTTATAGTTTTAGAGAAAAATGTGTTCATTTCATGTATGCGCGAAATGCCTTAAAAATGGCTTTAAAATGGATTTGGAGCATGGAGACGATTATCTCGGGATTGCAAGATAACCAAACAAAACTTTTAGTGGATTTCTACTTATTTTATTAAATATCATCTCCACCAAACAGGACAAGCTTGCATGTGTTATAGTTTTGGAGAAAAATGTGTTCATTTCATGTATGCGCAAAATGCCTTTGAAATGGCTTTAAAATGGATTTGGAGCATGGAGACGATTATCTCAGGATGGCAATATAAACAAACGAAACTTTTAGTAGATTTCTACTTATTTTATTAAATATTATCTCCACCAAACAGGACAAGCTTGCATCTGTTATAGTTTTGGAGAAAAATGTGTTCATTTCATGTATGCGCGAAATGCCTTAAAAATGGCTTTAAAATGGATTTGGAGCATGGAGACGATTATCTCGGGATTGCAAGATAACCAAACAAAACTTTTAGTGGATTTCTACTTATTTTATTAAATATCATCTCCACCAAACAGGACAAGCTTGCATCTGTTATAGTTTTGGAGAAAAATGTGTTCATTTCATGTATGCGCGAAATGCCTTAAAAATGGCTTTAAAATGGATTTGGAGCATGGAGACGATTATCTCGGGATTGCAAGATAACCAAACAAAACTTTTAGTGGATTTCTACTTATTTTATTAAATATCATCTCCACCAAACAGGACAAGCTTGCATGTGTTATAGTTTTGGAGAAAAATGTGTTCATTTCATGTATGCGCAAAATGCCTTTGAAATGGCTTTAAAATGGATTTGGAGCATGGAGACGATTATCTCAGGATGGCAATATAAACAAACGAAACTTTTAGTAGATTTCTACTTATTTTATTAAATATTATCTCCACCAAACAGGACAAGCTTGCATCTGTTATAGTTTTGGAGAAAAATGTGTTCATTTCATGTATGCGCGAAATGCCTTAAAAATGGCTTTAAAATGGATTTGGAGCATGAAGACGATTATCTCGGGATTGCAATATAACCAAACAAAACTTTTAGTGGATTTCTACTTATTTTATTAAATATCATCTCCACCAAACAGGACAAGCTTGCATCTGTTATAGTTTTGGAGAAAAATGTGTTCATTTCATGTATGCGCGAAATGCCTTAAAAATGGCTTTAAAATGGATTTGGAGCATGGAGACGATTATCTCGGGATTGCAAGATAACCAAACAAAACTTTTAGTGGATTTCTACTTATTTTATTAAATATCATCTCCACCAAACAGGACAAGCTTGCATCTGTTATAGTTTTGGAGAAAAATGTGTTCATTTCATGTATGCGCGAAATGCCTTAAAAATGGCTTTAAAATGGATTTGGAGCATGGAGACGATTATCTCGGGATTGCAAGATAACCAAACAAAACGTTTAGTGGATTTCTACTTATTTTATTAAATATCATCTCCACCAAACAGGACAAGCTTGCATCTGTTATAGTTTTGGAGAAAAATGTGTTCATTTCATGTATGCGCGAAATGCCTTAAAAATGGCTTTAAAATGGATTTGGAGCATGGAGACGATTATCTCGGGATTGCAAGATAACCAAACAAAACTTTTAGTGGATTTCTACTTATTTTATTAAATATCATCTCCACCAAACAGGACAAGCTTGCATGTGTTATAGTTTTGGAGAAAAATGTGTTCATTTCATGTATGCGCAAAATGCCTTTGAAATGGCTTTAAAATGGATTTGGAGCATGGAGACGATTATCTCGGGATTGCAAGATAACCAAACAAAACTTTTAGTGGATTTCTACTTATTTTATTAAATATCATCTCCACCAAACAGGACAAGCTTGCATCTGTTATAGTTTTGGAGAAAAATGTGTTCATTTCATGTATGCGCGAAATGCCTTAAAAATGGCTTTAAAATGGATTTGGAGCATGGAGACGATTATCTCGGGATTGCAAGATAACCAAACAAAACTTTTAGTGGTTTTCTACTTATTTTATTAAATATCATCTCCACCAAACAGGACAAGCTTGCATCTGTTATAGTTTTGGAGAAAAATGTGTTCATTTCATGTATGCGCAAAATGCCTTTGAAATGGCTTTAAAATGGATTTGGAGCATGGAGACGATTATCTCAGGATGGCAATATAAACAAACGAAACTTTTAGTAGATTTCTACTTATTTTATTAAATATTATCTCCACCAAACAGGACAAGCTTGCATCTGTTATAGTTTTGGAGAAAAATGTGTTCATTTCATGTATGCGCGAAATGCCTTAAAAATGGCTTTAAAATGGATTTGGAGCATGGAGACGATTATCTCGGGATTGCAAGATAACCAAACAAAACTTTTAGTGGATTTCTACTTATTTTATTAAATATCATCTCCACCAAACAGGACAAGCTTGCATCTGTTATAGTTTTGGAGAAAAATGTGTTCATTTCATGTATGCGCGAAATGCCTTAAAAATGGCTTTAAAATGGATTTGGAGCATGGAGACGATTATCTCGGGATTGCAAGATAACCAAACAAAACTTTTAGTGGATTTCTACTTATTTTATTAAATATCATCTCCACCAAACAGGACAAGCTTGCATCTGTTATAGTTTTGGAGAAAAATGTGTTCATTTCTTTTATGCGCGAAATGCCTTAAAAATGGCTTTAAAATGGATTTGGAGCATGGAGACGATTATCTCGGGATTGCAAGATAACCAAACAAAACTTTTAGTGGATTTCTACTTATTTTATTAAATATCATCTCCACCAAACAGGACAAGCTTGCATCTGTTATAGTTTTGGAGAAAAATGTGTTCATTTCATGTATGCGCGAAATGCCTTAAAAATGGCTTTAAAATGGATTTGGAGCATGGAGACGATTATCTCGGGATTGCAAGATAACCAAACAAAACTTTTAGTGGATTTCTACTTATTTTATTAAATATCATCTCCACCAAACAGGACAAGCTTGCATCTGTTATAGTTTTGGAGAAAAATGTGTTCATTTCATGTATGCGCGAAATGCCTTAAAAATGGCTTTAAAATGGATTTGGAGCATGGAGACGATTATCTCGGGATTGCAAGATAACCAAACAAAACTTTTAGTGGATTTCTACTTATTTTATTAAATATCATCTCCACCAAACAGGACAAGCTTGCATGTGTTAGTTTTGGAGAAAAATGTGTTCATTTCATGTATGCGCAAAATGCCTTTGAAATGGCTTTAAAATGGATTTGGAGCATGGAGACGATTATCTCAGGATGGCAATATAAACAAACGAAACTTTTAGTAGATTTCTACTTATTTTATTAAATATTATCTCCACCAAACAGGACAAGCTTGCATCTGTTATAGTTTTGGAGAAAAATGTGTTCATTTCATGTATGCGCGAAATGCCTTAAAAATGGCTTTAAAATGGATTTGGAGCATGGAGACGATTATCTCGGGATTGCAAGATAACCAAACAAAACTTTTAGTGGATTTCTACTTATTTTATTAAATATCATCTCCACCAAACAGGACAAGCTTGCATCCGTTATAGTTTTGGAGAAAAATGTGTTCATTTCATGTATGCGCGAAATGCCTTAAAAATGGCTTTAAAATGGATTTGGAGCATGAAGACGATTATCTCGGGATTGCAATATAACCAAACAAAACTTTTAGTGGATTTCTACTTATTTTATTAAATATCATCTCCACCAAACAGGACAAGCTTGCATCTGTTATAGTTTTGGAGAAAAATGTGTTCATTTCATGTATGCGCGAAATGCCTTAAAAATGGCTTTAAAATGGATTTGGAGCATGGAGGCGATTATCTCGGGATTGCAAGATAACCAAACAAAACTTTTAGTGGATTTCTACTTATTTTATTAAATATCATCTCCACCAAACAGGACAAGCTTGCATCTGTTATAGTTTTGGAGAAAAATGTGTTCATTTCATGTATGCGCGAAATGCCTTAAAAATGGCTTTAAAATGGATTTGGAGCATGGAGACGATTATCTCGGGATTGCAAGATAACCAAACAAAACTTTTAGTGGATTTCTGCTTATTTTATTAAATATCATCTCCACCAAACAGGACAAGCTTGCATCTGTTATAGTTTTGGAGAAAAATGTGTTCATTTCATGTATGCGCGAAATGCCTTAAAAATGGCTTTAAAATGGATTTGGAGCATGGAGACGATTATCTCGGGATTGCAAGATAACCAAACAAAACTTTTAGTGGATTTCTACTTATTTTATTAAATATCATCTCCACCAAACAGGACAAGCTTGCATGTGTTATAGTTTTGGAGAAAAATGTGTTCATTTCATGTATGCGCAAAATGCCTTTGAAATGGCTTTAAAATGGATTTGGAGCATGGAGACGATTATCTCGGGATTGCAAGATAACCAAACAAAACTTTTAGTGGATTTCTACTTATTTTATTAAATATCATCTCCACCAAACAGGACAAGCTTGCATCTGTTATAGTTTTGGAGAAAAATGTGTTCATTTCATGTATGCGCGAAATGCCTTAAAAATGGCTTTAAAATGGATTTGGAGCATGGAGACGATTATCTCGGGATGGCAATATAAACAAACGAAACTTTTAGTAGATTTCTACTTATTTTATTAAATATTATCTCCACCAAACAGGACAAGCTTGCATCTGTTATAGTTTTGGAGAAAAATGTGTTCATTTCATGTATGCGCGAAATGCCTTAAAAATGGCTTTAAAATGGATTTGGAGCATGGAGACGATTATCTCGGGATTGCAAGATAACCAAACAAAACTTTTAGTGGATTTCTACTTATTTTATTAAATATCATCTCCACCAAACAGGACAAGCTTGCATCTGTTATAGTTTTGGAGAAAAATGTGTTCATTTCATGTATGCGCAAAATGCCTTAAAAATGGCTTTAAAATGGATTTGGAGCATGGAGACGATTATCTCGGGATTGCAAGATAACCAAACAAAACTTTTAGTGGATTTCTACTTATTTTATTAAATATCATCTCCCCCAAACAGGACAAGCTTGCATCTGTTATAGTTTTGGAGAAAAATGTGTTCATTTCATTTATGCGCGAAATGCCTTAAAAATGGCTTTAAAATGGATTTGGAGCATGGAGACGATTATCTCGGGATTGCAAGATAACCAAACAAAACTTTTAGTGGATTTCTACTTATTTTATTAAATATCATCTCCACCAAACAGGACAAGCTTGCATCTGTTATAGTTTTGGAGACAAATGTGTTCATTTCATGTATGCGCGAAATGCCTTAAAAATGGCTTTAAAATGGATTTGGAGCATGGAGACGATTATCTCGGGATTGCAAGATAACGAAACAAAACTTTTAGTGGATTTCTACTTATTTTATTAAATATCATCTCCACCAAACAGGACAAGATTGCATCTGTTATAGTTTTGGAGAAAAATGTGTTCATTTCATGTATGCGCGAAATGCCTTAAAAATGGCTTTAAAATGGATTTGGAGCATGGAGACCATTATCTCGGGATTGCAAGATAACCAAACAAAACTTTTAGTGGATTTCTACTTATTTTATTAAATATCATCTCCACCAAACAGGACAAGCTTGCATGTGTTATAGTTTTGGAGAAAATGTGTTCATTTCATGTATGCGCGAAATGCCTTTGAAATGGCTTTAAAATGGATTTGGAGCATGGAGACGATTATCTCGGGATTGCAAGATAACCAAACAAAACTTTTAGTGGATTTCTACTTATTTTATTAAATATAATCTCCACCAAACAGGACAAGCTTGCATCTGTTATAGTTTTGGAGAAAAATGTGTTCATTTCATGTATGCGCGAAATGCCTTAAAAATGGCTTTAAAATGGATTTGGAGCATGGAGACGATTATCTCGGGATTGCAAGATAACCAAACAAAACTTTTAGTGGATTTCTACTTATTTTATTAAATATCATCTCCACCAAACAGGACAAGCTTGCATCTGTTATAGTTTTGGAGAAAAATGTGTTCATTTCATGTATGCGCGAAATGCCTTAAAAATGGCTTTAAAATGGATTTGGAGCATGGAGACGATTATCTCAGGATTGCAAGATAACCAAACAAAACTTTTAGTGGATTTCTACTTATTTTATTAAATATCATCTCCACCAAACAGGACAAGCTTGCATGTGTTATAGTTTTGGAGAAAAATGTGTTCATTTCATGTATGCGCGAAATGCCTTAAAAATGGCTTTAAAATGGATTTGGAGCATGGAGACGATTATCTCGGGATTGCAAGATAACCAAACAAAACTTTTAGTGGATTTCTACTTATTTTATTAAATATCATCTCCACCAAACAGGACAAGCTTGCATCTGTTATAGTTTTGGAGAAAAATGTGTTCATTTCATGTATGCGCGAAATGCCTTAAAAATGGCTTTAAAATGGATTTGGAGCATGGAGACGATTATCTCGGGATTGCAAGATAACCAAACAAAACTTTTAGTGGATTTCTACTTATTTTATTAAATATCATCTCCACCAAACAGGACAAGCTTGCATCTGTTATAGTTTTGGAGAAAAATGTGTTCATTTCATGTATGCGCGAAATGCCTTAAAAATGGCTTTAAAATGGATTTGGAGCATGGAGACGATTATCTCGGGATTGCAAGATAACCAAACAAAACTTTTAGTGGATTTCTACTTATTTTATTAAATATCATCTCCACCAAACAGGACAAGCTTGCATCTGTTATAGTTTTGGAGAAAAATGTGTTCATTTCATGTATGCGCGAAATGCCTTAAAAATGGCTTTAAAATGGATTTGGAGCATGGAGACGATTATCTCGGGATTGCAAGATAACCAAACAAAACTTTTAGTGGATTTCTACTTATTTTATTAAATATCATCTCCACCAAACAGGACAAGCTTGCATCTGTTATAGTTTTAGAGAAAAATGTGTTCATTTCATGTATGCGCGAAATGCCTTAAAAATGGCTTTAAAATGGATTTGGAGCATGGAGACGATTATCTCGGGATTGCAAGATAACCAAACAAAACTTTTAGTGGATTTCTACTTATTTTATTAAATATCATCTCCACCAAACAGGACAAGCTTGCATGTGTTATAGTTTTGGAGAAAAATGTGTTCATTTCATGTATGCGCAAAATGCCTTTGAAATGGCTTTAAAATGGATTTGGAGCATGGAGACGATTATCTCAGGATGGCAATATAAACAAACGAAACTTTTAGTAGATTTCTACTTATTTTATTAAATATTATCTCCACCAAACAGGACAAGCTTGCATCTGTTATAGTTTTGGAGAAAAATGTGTTCATTTCATGTATGCGCGAAATGCCTTAAAAATGGCTTTAAAATGGATTTGGAGCATGGAGACGATTATCTCGGGATTGCAAGATAACCAAACAAAACTTTTAGTGGATTTCTACTTATTTTATTAAATATCATCTCCACCAAACAGGACAAGCTTGCATCTGTTATAGTTTTGGAGAAAAATGTGTTCATTTCATGTATGCGCGAAATGCCTTAAAAATGGCTTTAAAATGGATTTGGAGCATGGAGACGATTATCTCGGGATTGCAAGATAACCAAACAAAACTTTTAGTGGATTTCTACTTATTTTATTAAATATCATCTCCACCAAACAGGACAAGCTTGCATGTGTTATAGTTTTGGAGAAAAATGTGTTCATTTCATGTATGCGCAAAATGCCTTTGAAATGGCTTTAAAATGGATTTGGAGCATGGAGACGATTATCTCAGGATGGCAATATAAACAAACGAAACTTTTAGTAGATTTCTACTTATTTTATTAAATATTATCTCCACCAAACAGGACAAGCTTGCATCTGTTATAGTTTTGGAGAAAAATGTGTTCATTTCATGTATGCGCGAAATGCCTTAAAAATGGCTTTAAAATGGATTTGGAGCATGAAGACGATTATCTCGGGATTGCAATATAACCAAACAAAACTTTTAGTGGATTTCTACTTATTTTATTAAATATCATCTCCACCAAACAGGACAAGCTTGCATCTGTTATAGTTTTGGAGAAAAATGTGTTCATTTCATGTATGCGCGAAATGCCTTAAAAATGGCTTTAAAATGGATTTGGAGCATGGAGACGATTATCTCGGGATTGCAAGATAACCAAACAAAACTTTTAGTGGATTTCTACTTATTTTATTAAATATCATCTCCACCAAACAGGACAAGCTTGCATCTGTTATAGTTTTGGAGAAAAATGTGTTCATTTCATGTATGCGCGAAATGCCTTAAAAATGGCTTTAAAATGGATTTGGAGCATGGAGACGATTATCTCGGGATTGCAAGATAACCAAACAAAACTTTTAGTGGATTTCTACTTATTTTATTAAATATCATCTCCACCAAACAGGACAAGCTTGCATCTGTTATAGTTTTGGAGAAAAATGTGTTCATTTCATGTATGCGCGAAATGCCTTAAAAATGGCTTTAAAATGGATTTGGAGCATGGAGACGATTATCTCGGGATTGCAAGATAACCAAACAAAACTTTTAGTGGATTTCTACTTATTTTATTAAATATCATCTCCACCAAACAGGACAAGCTTGCATCTGTTATAGTTTTGGAGAAAAATGTGTTCATTTCATGTATGCGCGAAATGCCTTAAAAATGGCTTTAAAATGGATTTGGAGCATGGAGACGATTATCTCGGGATTGCAAGATAACCAAACAAAACTTTTAGTGGATTTCTACTTATTTTATTAAATATCATCTCCACCAAACAGGACAAGCTTGCATGTGTTAGTTTTGGAGAAAAATGTGTTCATTTCATGTATGCGCAAAATGCCTTTGAAATGGCTTTAAAATGGATTTGGAGCATGGAGACGATTATCTCAGGATGGCAATATAAACAAACGAAACTTTTAGTAGATTTCTACTTATTTTATTAAATATTATCTCCACCAAACAGGACAAGCTTGCATCTGTTATAGTTTTGGAGAAAAATGTGTTCATTTCATGTATGCGCGAAATGCCTTAAAATGGCTTTAAAATGGATTTGGAGCATGGAGACGATTATCTCGGGATTGCAAGATAACCAAACAAAACTTTTAGTGGATTTCTACTTATTTTATTAAATATCATCTCCACCAAACAGGACAAGCTTGCATCTGTTATAGTTTTGGAGAAAAATGTGTTCATTTCATGTATGCGCGAAATGCCTTAAAAATGGCTTTAAAATGGATTTGGAGCATGAAGACGATTATCTCGGGATTGCAAGATAACCAAACAAAACTTTTAGTGGATTTCTACTTATTTTATTAAATATCATCTCCACCAAACAGGACAAGCTTGCATGTGTTATAGTTTTGGAGAAAAATGTGTTCATTTCATGTATGCGCAAAATGCCTTTGAAATGGCTTTAAAATGGATTTGGAGCATGGAGACGATTATCTCGGGATTGCAAGATAACCAAACAAAACTTTAGTGGATTTCTACTTATTTTATTAAATATCATCTCCACCAAACAGGACAAGCTTGCATCTGTTATAGTTTTGGAGAAAAATGTGTTCATTTCATGTATGCGCGAAATGCCTTAAAAATGGCTTTAAAATGGATTTGGAGCATGGAGACGATTATCTCGGGATGGCAATATAAACAAACGAAACTTTTAGTAGATTTCTACTTATTTTATTAAATATTATCTCCACCCAAACAGGACAAGCTTGCATCTGTTATAGTTTTGGAGAAAAATGTGTTCATTTCATGTATGCGCGAAATGCCTTAAAAATGGCTTTAAAATGGATTTGGAGCATGGAGACGATTATCTCGGGATTGCAAGATAACCAAACAAAACTTTTAGTGGATTTCTACTTATTTTATTAAATATCATCTCCACCAAACAGGACAAGCTTGCATCTGTTATAGTTTTGGAGAAAAATGTGTTCATTTCATGTATGCGCAAAATGCCTTAAAAATGGCTTTAAAATGGATTTGGAGCATGGAGACGATTATCTCGGATTGCAAGATAACCAAACAAAACTTTTAGTGGATTTCTACTTATTTTATTAAATATCATCTCCACCAAACAGGACAAGCTTGCATCTGTTATAGTTTTGGAGAAAAATGTGTTCATTTCATTTATGCGCGAAATGCCTTAAAAATGGCTTTAAAATGGATTTGGAGCATGGAGACGATTATCTCGGGATTGCAAGATAACCAAACAAAACTTTTAGTGGATTTCTACTTATTTTATTAAATATCATCTCCACCAAACAGGACAAGCTTGCATCTGTTATAGTTTTGGAGACAAATGTGTTCATTTCATGTATGCGCGAAATGCCTTAAAAATGGCTTTAAAATGGATTTGGAGCATGGAGACGATTATCTCGGGATTGCAAGATAACGAAACAAAACTTTTAGTGGATTTCTACTTATTTTATTAAATATCATCTCCACCAAACAGGACAAGCTTGCATCTGTTATAGTTTTGGAGAAAAATGTGTTCATTTCATGTATGCGCGAAATGCCTTAAAAATGGCTTTAAAATGGATTTGGAGCATGGAGACGATTATCTCGGGATTGCAAGATAACCAAACAAAACTTTTAGTGGATTTCTACTTATTTTATTAAATATCATCTCCACCAAACAGGACAAGCTTGCATGTGTTATAGTTTTGGAGAAAAATGTGTTCATTTCATGTATGCGCGAAATGCCTTTGAAATGGCTTTAAAATGGATTTGGAGCATGGAGACGATTATCTCGGGATTGCAAGATAACCAAACAAAACTTTTAGTGGATTTCTACTTATTTTATTAAATATAATCTCCACCAAACAGGACAAGCTTGCATCTGTTATAGTTTTGGAGAAAAATGTGTTCATTTCATGTATGCGCGAAATGCCTTAAAAATGGCTTTAAAATGGATTTGGAGCATGGAGACGATTATCTCGGGATTGCAAGATAACCAAACAAAACTTTTAGTGGATTTCTACTTATTTTATTAAATATCATCTCCACCAAACAGGACAAGCTTGCATCTGTTATAGTTTTGGAGAAAAATGTGTTCATTTCATGTATGCGCGAAATGCCTTAAAAATGGCTTTAAAATGGATTTGGAGCATGGAGACGATTATCTCGGGATTGCAAGATAACCAAACAAAACTTTTAGTGGATTTCTACTTATTTTTATTAAATATCATCTCCACCAAACAGGACAAGCTTGCATGTGTTATAGTTTTGGAGAAAAATGTGTTCATTTCATGTATGCGCGAAATGCCTTAAAAATGGCTTTAAAATGGATTTGGAGCATGGAGACGATTATCTCGGGATTGCAAGATAACCAAAACAAAACTTTTAGTGGATTTCTACTTATTTTATTAAATATCATCTCCACCAAACAGGACAAGCTTGCATCTGTTATAGTTTTGGAGAAAAATGTGTTCATTTCATGTATGCGCGAAATGCCTTAAAAATGGCTTTAAAATGGATTTGGAGCATGGAGACGATTATCTCGGGATTGCAAGATAACCAAACAAAACTTTTAGTGGATTTCTACTTATTTTATTAAATATCATCTCCACCAAACAGGACAAGCTTGCATCTGTTATAGTTTTGGAGAAAAATGTGTTCATTTCATGTATGCGCGAAATGCCTTAAAAATGGCTTTAAAATGGATTTGGAGCATGGAGACGATTATCTCGGGATTGCAAGATAACCAAACAAAACTTTTAGTGGATTTCTACTTATTTTATTAAATATCATCTCCACCAAACAGGACAAGCTTGCATCTGTTATAGTTTTGGAGAAAAATGTGTTCATTTCATGTATGCGCGAAATGCCTTAAAAATGGCTTTAAAATGGATTTGGAGCATGGAGACGATTATCTCGGGATTGCAAGATAACCAAACAAAACTTTTAGTGGATTTCTACTTATTTTAATAAATATCATCTCCACCAAACAGGACAAGCTTGCATGTGTTATAGTTTTGGAGAAAAATGTGTTCATTTCATGTATGCGCAAAATGCCTTTGAAATGGCTTTAAAATGGATTTGGAGCATGGAGACGATTATCTCAGGATGGCAATATAAACAAACGAAACTTTTAGTAGATTTCTACTTATTTTATTAAATATTATCTCCACCAAACAGGACAAGCTTGCATCTGTTATAGTTTTGGAGAAAAATGTGTTCATTTCATGTATGCGCGAAATGCCTTAAAAAATGGCTTTAAAATGGATTTGGAGCATGGAGACGATTATCTCGGGATTGCAAGATAACCAAACAAAACTTTTAGTGGATTTCTACTTATTTTATTAAATATCATCTCCACCAAACAGGACAAGCTTGCATCTGTTATAGTTTTGGAGAAAAATGTGTTCATTTCATGTATGCGCGAAATGCCTTAAAAATGGCTTTAAAATGGATTTGGAGCATGGAGACGATTATCTCGGGATTGCAAGATAACCAAACAAAACTTTTAGTGGATTTCTACTTATTTTATTAAATATCATCTCCACCAAACAGGACAAGCTTGCATCTGTTATAGTTTTGGAGAAAAATGTGTTCATTTCTTTTATGCGCGAAATGCCTTAAAAATGGCTTTAAAATGGATTTGGAGCATGGAGACGATTATCTCGAGATTGCAAGATAACCAAACAAAACTTTTAGTGGATTTCTACTTATTTTATTAAATATCATCTCCACCAAACAGGACAAGCTTGCATCTGTTATAGTTTTGGAGAAAAATGTGTTCATTTCATGTATGCGCGAAATGCCTTAAAAATGGCTTTAAAATGGATTTGGAGCATGGAGACGATTATCTCGGGATTGCAAGATAACCAAACAAAACTTTTAGTGGATTTCTACTTATTTTATTAAATATCATCTCCACCAAACAGGACAAGCTTGCATCTGTTATAGTTTTGGAGAAAAATGTGTTCATTTCATGTATGCGCGAAATGCCTTAAAAATGGCTTTAAAATGGATTTGGAGCATGGAGACGATTATCTCGGGATTGCAAGATAACCAAACAAAACTTTTAGTGGATTTCTACTTATTTTATTAAATATCATCTCCACCAAACAGGACAAGCTTGCATGTGTTAGTTTTGGAGAAAAATGTGTTCATTTCATGTATGCGCAAAATGCCTTTGAAATGGCTTTAAAATGGATTTGGAGCATGGAGACGATTATCTCAGGATGGCAATATAAACAAAACGAAACTTTTAGTAGATTTCTACTTATTTTATTAAATATTATCTCCACCAAACAGGACAAGCTTGCATCTGTTATAGTTTTGGAGAAAAATGTGTTCATTTCATGTATGCGCGAAATGCCTTAAAATGGCTTTAAAATGGATTTGGAGCATGGAGACGATTATCTCGGGATTGCAAGATAACCAAACAAAACTTTTAGTGGATTTCTACTTATTTTATTAAATATCATCTCCACCAAACAGGACAAGCTTGCATCTGTTATAGTTTTGGAGAAAAATGTGTTCATTTCATGTATGCGCGAAATGCCTTAAAAATGGCTTTAAAATGGATTTGGAGCATGAAGACGATTATCTCGGGATTGCAAGATAACCAAACAAAACTTTTAGTGGATTTCTACTTATTTTATTAAATATCATCTCCACCAAACAGGACAAGCTTGCATGTGTTATAGTTTTGGAGAAAAATGTGTTCATTTCATGTATGCGCAAAATGCCTTTGAAATGGCTTTAAAATGGATTTGGAGCATGGAGACGATTATCTCGGGATTGCAAGATAACCAAACAAAACTTTTAGTGGATTTCTACTTATTTTATTAAATATCATCTCCACCAAACAGGACAAGCTTGCATCTGTTATAGTTTTGGAGAAAAATGTGTTCATTTCATGTATGCGCGAAATGCCTTAAAAATGGCTTTAAAATGGATTTGGAGCATGGAGACGATTATCTCGGGATGGCAATATAAACAAACGAAAACTTTTAGTGGATTTCTACTTATTTTATTAAATATTATCTCCACCAAACAGGACAAGCTTGCATCTGTTATAGTTTTGGAGAAAAATGTGTTCATTTCATGTATGCGCGAAATGCCTTAAAAATGGCTTTAAAATGGATTTGGAGCATGGAGACGATTATCTCGGGATTGCAAGATAACCAAACAAAACTTTTAGTGGATTTCTACTTATTTTATTAAATATCATCTCCACCAAACAGGACAAGCTTGCATCTGTTATAGTTTTGGAGAAAAATGTGTTCATTTCATGTATGCGCGAAATGCCTTAAAAATGGCTTTAAAATGGATTTGGAGCATGGAGACGATTATCTCGGGATTGCAAGATAACCAAACAAAACTTTTAGTGGATTTCTACTTATTTTATTAAATATCATCTCCACCAAACAGGACAAGCTTGCATCTGTTATAGTTTTGGAGAAAAATGTGTTCATTTCATTTATGCGCGAAATGCCTTAAAAATGGCTTTAAAATGGATTTGGAGCATGGAGACGATTATCTCGGGATTGCAAGATAACCAAACAAAACTTTTAGTGGATTTCTACTTATTTTATTAAATATCATCTCCACCAAACAGGACAAGCTTGCATCTGTTATAGTTTTGGAGACAAATGTGTTCATTTCATGTATGCGCGAAATGCTTAAAAATGGCTTTAAAATGGATTTGGAGCATGGAGACGATTATCTCGGGATTGCAAGATAACGAAACAAAACTTTTAGTGGATTTCTACTTATTTTATTAAATATCATCTCCACCAAACAGGACAAGCTTGCATCTGTTATAGTTTTGGAGAAAAATGTGTTCATTTCATGTATGCGCGAAATGCCTTAAAAATGGCTTTAAAATGGATTTGGAGCATGGAGACGATTATCTCGGGATTGCAAGATAACCAAACAAAACTTTTAGTGGATTTCTACTTATTTTATTAAATATCATCTCCACCAAACAGGACAAGCTTGCATGTGTTATAGTTTTGGAGAAAAATGTGTTCATTTCATGTATGCGCGAAATGCCTTTGAAATGGCTTTAAAATGGATTTGGAGCATGGAGACGATTATCTCGGGATTGCAAGATAACCAAACAAAACTTTTAGTGGATTTCTACTTATTTTATTAAATATAATCTCCACCAAACAGGACAAGCTTGCATCTGTTATAGTTTTGGAGAAAAATGTGTTCATTTCATGTATGCGCGAAATGCCTTAAAAATGGCTTTAAAATGGATTTGGAGCATGGAGACGATTATCTCGGGATTGCAAGATAACCAAACAAAACTTTTAGTGGATTTCTACTTATTTTATTAAATATCATCTCCACCAAACAGGACAAGCTTGCATCTGTTATAGTTTTGGAGAAAAATGTGTTCATTTCATGTATGCGCGAAATGCCTTAAAAATGGCTTTAAAATGGATTTGGAGCATGGAGACGATTATCTCGGGATTGCAAGATAACCAAACAAAACTTTTAGTGGATTTCTACTTATTTTATTAAATATCATCTCCACCAAACAGGACAAGCTTGCATGTGTTATAGTTTTGGAGAAAAATGTGTTCATTTCATGTATGCGCGAAATGCCTTAAAAATGGCTTTAAAATGGATTTGGAGCATGGAGACGATTATCTCGGGATTGCAAGATAACCAAACAAAACTTTTAGTGGATTTCTACTTATTTTATTAAATATCATCTCCACCAAACAGGACAAGCTTGCATCTGTTATAGTTTTGGAGAAAAATGTGTTCATTTCATGTATGCGCGAAATGCCTTAAAAATGGCTTTAAAATGGATTTGGAGCATGGAGACGATTATCTCGGGATTGCAAGATAACCAAACAAAACTTTTAGTGGATTTCTACTTATTTTATTAAATATCATCTCCACCAAACAGGACAAGCTTGCATCTGTTATAGTTTTGGAGAAAAATGTGTTCATTTCATGTATGCGCGAAATGCCTTAAAAATGGCTTTAAAATGGATTTGGAGCATGGAGACGATTATCTCGGGATTGCAAGATAACCAAACAAAACTTTTAGTGGATTTCTACTTATTTTATATAAATATCATCTCCACCAAACAGGACAAGCTTGCATCTGTTATAGTTTTGGAGAAAAATGTGTTCATTTCATGTATGCGCGAAATGCCTTAAAAATGGCTTTAAAAATGGATTTGGAGCATGGAGACGATTATCTCGGGATTGCAAGATAACCAAACAAAACTTTTAGTGGATTTCTACTTATTTTATTAAATATCATCTCCACCAAACAGGACAAGCTTGCATCTGTTATAGTTTTGGAGAAAAATGTGTTCATTTCATGTATGCGCGAAATGCCTTAAAAATGGCTTTAAAATGGATTTGGAGCATGGAGACGATTATCTCGGGATTGCAAGATAACCAAACAAAACTTTTAGTGGATTTCTACTTATTTTATTAAATATCATCTCCACCAAACAGGACAAGCTTGCATCTGTTATAGTTTTGGAGAAAAATGTGTTCATTTCATGTATGCGCGAAATGCCTTAAAAATGGCTTTAAAATGGATTTGGAGCATGGAGACGATTATCTCGGGATTGCAAGATAACCAAACAAAACTTTTAGTGGATTTCTACTTATTTTATTAAATATCATCTCCACCAAACAGGACAAGCTTGCATCTGTTATAGTTTTGGAGAAAAATGTGTTCATTTCATGTATGCGCGAAATGCCTTAAAAATGGCTTTAAAATGGATTTGGAGCATGGAGACGATTATCTCGGGATTGCAAGATAACCAAACAAAACTTTTAGTGGATTTCTACTTATTTTATTAAATATCATCTCCACCAAACAGGACAAGCTTGCATCTGTTATAGTTTTGGAGAAAAATGTGTTCATTTCATGTATGCGCGAAATGCCTTAAAAATGGCTTTAAAATGGATTTGGAGCATGGAGACGATTATCTCGGGATTGCAAGATAACCAAACAAAACTTTTAGTGGATTTCTACTTATTTTATTAAATATCATCTCCACCAAACAGGACAAGCTTGCATCTGTTATAGTTTTGGAGAAAAATGTGTTCATTTCATGTATGCGCGAAATGCCTTAAAAATGGCTTTAAAATGGATTTGGAGCATGGAGACGATTATCTCGGGATTGCAAGATAACCAAACAAAACTTTTAGTGGATTTCTACTTATTTTATTAAATATCATCTCCACCAAACAGGACAAGCTTGCATCTGTTATAGTTTTGGAGAAAAATGTGTTCATTTCATGTATGCGCGAAATGCCTTAAAAATGGCTTTAAAATGGATTTGGAGCATGGAGACGATTATCTCGGGATTGCAAGATAACCAAACAAAACTTTTAGTGGATTTCTACTTATTTTATTAAATATCATCTCCACCAAACAGGACAAGCTTGCATCTGTTATAGTTTTGGAGAAAAATGTGTTCATTTCATGTATGCGCGAAATGCCTTAAAAATGGCTTTAAAATGGATTTGGAGCATGGAGACGATTATCTCGGGATTGCAAGATAACCAAACAAAACTTTTAGTGGATTTCTACTTATTTTATTAAATATCATCTCCACCAAACAGGACAAGCTTGCATCTGTTATAGTTTTGGAGAAAAATGTGTTCATTTCATGTATGCGCGAAATGCCTTAAAAATGGCTTTAAAATGGATTTGGAGCATGGAGACGATTATCTCGGGATTGCAAGATAACCAAACAAAACTTTTAGTGGATTTCTACTTATTTTATTAAATATCATCTCCACCAAACAGGACAAGCTTGCATCTGTTATAGTTTTGGAGAAAAATGTGTTCATTTCATGTATGCGCGAAATGCCTTAAAAATGGCTTTAAAATGGATTTGGAGCATGGAGACGATTATCTCGGGATTGCAAGATAACCAAACAAAACTTTTAGTGGATTTCTACTTATTTTATTAAATATCATCTCCACCAAACAGGACAAGCTTGCATCTGTTATAGTTTTGGAGAAAAATGTGTTCATTTCATGTATGCGCGAAATGCCTTAAAAATGGCTTTAAAATGGATTTGGAGCATGGAGACGATTATCTCGGGATTGCAAGATAACCAAACAAAACTTTTAGTGGATTTCTACTTATTTTATTAAATATCATCTCCACCAAACAGGACAAGCTTGCATCTGTTATAGTTTTGGAGAAAAATGTGTTCATTTCATGTATGCGCGAAATGCCTTAAAAATGGCTTTAAAATGGATTTGGAGCATGGAGACGATTATCTCGGGATTGCAAGATAACCAAACAAAACTTTTAGTGGATTTCTACTTATTTTATTAAATATCATCTCCACCAAACAGGACAAGCTTGCATCTGTTATAGTTTTGGAGAAAAATGTGTTCATTTCATGTATGCGCGAAATGCCTTAAAAATGGCTTTAAAATGGATTTGGAGCATGGAGACGATTATCTCGGGATTGCAAGATAACCAAACAAAACTTTTAGTGGATTTCTACTTATTTTATTAAATATCATCTCCACCAAACAGGACAGCTTGCATCTGTTATAGTTTTGGAGAAAAATGTGTTCATTTCATGTATGCGCGAAATGCCTTAAAAATGGCTTTAAAATGGATTTGGAGCATGGAGACGATTATCTCGGGATTGCAAGATAACCAAACAAAACTTTTAGTGGATTTCTACTTATTTTATTAAATATCATCTCCACCAAACAGGACAAGCTTGCATCTGTTATAGTTTTGGAGAAAAATGTGTTCATTTCATGTATGCGCGAAATGCCTTAAAAATGGCTTTAAAATGGATTTGGAGCATGGAGACGATTATCTCGGGATTGCAAGATAACCAAACAAAACTTTTAGTGGATTTCTACTTATTTTATTAAATATCATCTCCACCAAACAGGACAAGCTTGCATCTGTTATAGTTTTGGAGAAAAATGTGTTCATTTCATGTATGCGCGAAATGCCTTAAAAATGGCTTTAAAATGGATTTGGAGCATGGAGACGATTATCTCGGGATTGCAAGATAACCAAACAAAACTTTTAGTGGATTTCTACTTATTTTATTAAATATCATCTCCACCAAACAGGACAAGCTTGCATCTGTTATAGTTTTGGAGAAAAATGTGTTCATTTCATGTATGCGCGAAATGCCTTAAAAATGGCTTTAAATGGATTTGGAGCATGGAGACGATTATCTCGGGATTGCAAGATAACCAAACAAAACTTTTAGTGGATTTCTACTTATTTTATTAAATATCATCTCCACCAAACAGGACAAGCTTGCATCTGTTATAGTTTTGGAGAAAAATGTGTTCATTTCATGTATGCGCGAAATGCCTTAAAAATGGCTTTAAAATGGATTTGGAGCATGGAGACGATTATCTCGGGATTGCAAGATAACCAAACAAAACTTTTAGTGGATTTCTACTTATTTTATTAAATATCATCTCCACCAAACAGGACAAGCTTGCATCTGTTATAGTTTTGGAGAAAAATGTGTTCATTTCATGTATGCGCGAAATGCCTTAAAAATGGCTTTAAAATGGATTTGGAGCATGGAGACGATTATCTCGGGATTGCAAGATAACCAAACAAAACTTTTAGTGGATTTCTACTTATTTTATTAAATATCATCTCCACCAAACAGGACAAGCTTGCATCTGTTATAGTTTTGGAGAAAAATGTGTTCATTTCATGTATGCGCGAAATGCCTTAAAAATGGCTTTAAAATGGATTTGGAGCATGGAGACGATTATCTCGGGATTGCAAGATAACCAAACAAAACTTTTAGTGGATTTCTACTTATTTTATTAAATATCATCTCCACCCAAACAGGACAAGCTTGCATCTGTTATAGTTTTGGAGAAAAATGTGTTCATTTCATGTATGCGCGAAATGCCTTAAAAATGGCTTTAAAATGGATTTGGAGCATGGAGACGATTATCTCGGGATTGCAAGATAACCAAACAAAACTTTTAGTGGATTTCTACTTATTTTATTAAATATCATCTCCACCAAACAGGACAAGCTTGCATCTGTTATAGTTTTGGAGAAAAATGTGTTCATTTCATGTATGCGCGAAATGCCTTAAAAATGGCTTTAAAATGGATTTGGAGCATGGAGACGATTATCTCGGGATTGCAAGATAACCAAACAAAACTTTTAGTGGATTTCTACTTATTTTATTAAATATCATCTCCACCAAACAGGACAAGCTTGCATCTGTTATAGTTTTGGAGAAAAATGTGTTCATTTCATGTATGCGCGAAATGCCTTAAAAATGGCTTTAAAATGGATTTGGAGCATGGAGACGATTATCTCGGGATTGCAAGATAACCAAACAAAACTTTTAGTGGATTTCTACTTATTTTATTAAATATCATCTCCACCAAACAGGACAAGCTTGCATCTGTTATAGTTTTGGAGAAAAATGTGTTCATTTCATGTATGCGCGAAATGCCTTAAAAATGGCTTTAAAATGGATTTGGAGCATGGAGACGATTATCTCGGGATTGCAAGATAACCAAACAAAACTTTTAGTGGATTTCTACTTATTTTATTAAATATCATCTCCACCAAACAGGACAAGCTTGCATCTGTTATAGTTTTGGAGAAAAATGTGTTCATTTCATGTATGCGCGAAATGCCTTAAAAATGGCTTTAAAATGGATTTGGAGCATGGAGACGATTATCTCGGGATTGCAAGATAACCAAACAAAACTTTTAGTGGATTTCTACTTATTTTATTAAATATCATCTCCACCAAACAGGACAAGCTTGCATCTGTTATAGTTTTGGAGAAAAATGTGTTCATTTCATGTATGCGCGAAATGCCTTAAAAATGGCTTTAAAATGGATTTGGAGCATGGAGACGATTATCTCGGGATTGCAAGATAACCAAACAAAACTTTTAGTGGATTTCTACTTATTTTATTAAATATCATCTCCACCAAACAGGACAAGCTTGCATCTGTTATAGTTTTGGAGAAAAATGTGTTCATTTCATGTATGCGCGAAATGCCTTAAAAATGGCTTTAAAATGGATTTGGAGCATGGAGACGATTATCTCGGGATTGCAAGATAACCAAACAAAACTTTTAGTGGATTTCTACTTATTTTATTAAATATCATCTCCACCAAACAGGACAAGCTTGCATCTGTTATAGTTTTGGAGAAAAATGTGTTCATTTCATGTATGCGCGAAATGCCTTAAAAATGGCTTTAAAATGGATTTGGAGCATGGAGACGATTATCTCGGGATTGCAAGATAACCAAACAAAACTTTTAGTGGATTTCTACTTATTTTATTAAATATCATCTCCACCAAACAGGACAAGCTTGCATCTGTTATAGTTTTGGAGAAAAATGTGTTCATTTCATGTATGCGCGAAATGCCTTAAAAATGGCTTTAAAATGGATTTGGAGCATGGAGACGATTATCTCGGGATTGCAAGATAACCAAACAAAACTTTTAGTGGATTTCTACTTATTTTATTAAATATCATCTCCACCAAACAGGACAAGCTTGCATCTGTTATAGTTTTGGAGAAAAATGTGTTCATTTCATGTATGCGCGAAATGCCTTAAAAATGGCTTTAAAATGGATTTGGAGCATGGAGACGATTATCTCGGGATTGCAAGATAACCAAACAAAACTTTTAGTGGATTTCTACTTATTTTATTAAATATCATCTCCACCAAACAGGACAAGCTTGCATCTGTTATAGTTTTGGAGAAAAATGTGTTCATTTCATGTATGCGCGAAATGCCTTAAAAAATGGCTTTAAAATGGATTTGGAGCATGGAGGACGATTATCTCGGGATTGCAAGATAACCAAACAAAACTTTTAGTGGATTTCTACTTATTTTATTAAATATCATCTCCACCAAACAGGACAAGCTTGCATCTGTTATAGTTTTGGAGAAAAATGTGTTCATTTCATGTATGCGCGAAATGCCTTAAAAATGGCTTTAAAATGGATTGGAGCATGGAGACGATTATCTCGGGATTGCAAGATAACCAAACAAAACTTTTAGTGGATTTCTACTTATTTTATTAAATATCATCTCCACCAAACAGGACAAGCTTGCATCTGTTATAGTTTTGGAGAAAAATGTGTTCATTTCATGTATGCGCGAAATGCCTTAAAAATGCTTCAAAATGGATTTGGAGCATGGAGACGATTATCTCGGGATTGCAAGATAACCAAACAAAACTTTTAGTGATTTCTACTTATTTTATTAAATATCATCTC
>NW_027443986.1:0-31224 GCF_048569485.1 Anomaloglossus baeobatrachus | reverse complement strand
GATATACATGCCGATATAGATGGCTTAAAGGGAAGGTATCGCGGTTTTTTATTTTTGTATTAAAAATAGTGATTATGAAATCAAGTATTTCTAATACAAAATGAAAATCGCAGCTTATTTAGTTTTTATGTAATTCTTATTTTACTGGAGGCACTGGGGGCTGCCATGCTGGATTTGCCGTGTGTCTAACGACAGTAACTCCTTCCTTTATAGCAGCCCCTGTGCATAGACTCTGATAGTTGGGCTCCGACCCCATGCCATACGTTACAGTGGGCGTCTGCTGTGACCTGGACGCGCCCGCTGGGCTGTCCAGGACACAGCAGAGGGAGGAGTTCAGCGCCATTATTGTGGAGCTCACAGCGTGTGCTGTTTGCTCCACTTTACCCCTGTCACCCGCCGGGATGTGTGAGTACGGGCCGCCTCCCCTCCCCTCATTACTTTCTCCGATGACATCCCATGCCTCTGCTCTGCCCCCGCTACTGACGCCGCCCCTCCCCCCCGCCGTTACCGTCTCCAATGACACCCCCTCCCTCCGTTCTCCCAAGTCCCCGCTCTGCCTGCTGCCCCATCAGGGGTGATTGTGAGTGTGTGTCGGCGCTTGCGATGCTGTGCAGTGAGCTTCCAGGACCTGCGAGAGGATCACATGGGATGCATGTGATATCTCCGGATGTTGTGAGTGTGTGCGCGCGATTGTACAGGTATGTGCGATATCGTGAGTGTGTGTGAGTGTATCCGATCGGATGTGTGAGTGTATGCGATCGGATGTGTGAGTGTATGCGATCGGATGTGTGAGTGTATGCGATCGGATGTGTGAGTGTATGCGATCGGATATGTGAGTGTATGCGATCGGATGTGTGAGTGTAAGCGATCGGATGTGTGAGTGTAAGCGATCGGATGTGTGAAATGTCGGCCGGACGCAGGGGAGGATGGCATGCAGCACAGCTGCCTGGAGTGCCCACCGGAGGTCACAGGGAGGAATGATGTGAAAGGTGTGTGCGTGTGTGTGTGTGTGTGTGTGTGTGTCTGTGTGTGTGTGTATGGCACAAGGTCCCCATCAGGGGTGATTGTGTGTGTGT
Organism: Anomaloglossus baeobatrachus; assembly: GCF_048569485.1. Classification (NCBI taxonomy): domain Eukaryota; kingdom Metazoa; phylum Chordata; class Amphibia; order Anura; family Aromobatidae; genus Anomaloglossus; species Anomaloglossus baeobatrachus. The sequence goes on along the minus strand of NW_027443986.1, from coordinate 30,148 downwards.
GTGTGTGTGTGTGTGTGTGGCACAAAGTCCCCATCAGGGTTGATTGTGTGTGTGTGTGGCACAAGGTCCCCATCAGGGGTGATTGTGTGTGTGTGTGTGGCACAGGGTCACCATCAGGGGTGATTGTGTGTGTGTAGCACAAGGTCCCCATCAGGGGTGATTGTGTGTGTGTGTGTGTGTGTGTGTGTATGGCACAAGGTTCCCATCAGAGGTGATTGTGTGTGTGTATGGCACAAGGTCCCCATCAGGGGTGATTGTGTATGTGTGTGTGTGTAGCACAAGGTCCCCATCAGGGGTGATTGTGTGTGTGTGTGGCACAAGGTCCCCATCAGAGGTGATTGTGTGTGTGTGTAGCACAAGGTCCCCATCAGGAGTGATTGTGTATGTGTATGTGGCACAAGGTCCCCATCAGGGGTGATTGTGTGTGTGGCACAAGGTCCCCATCAGGGGTGATTGTGTGTGTGTAGCACAAGGTCCCCATCAGGGGTGATTGTGTGTGTGTGTGTAGCACAAGGTCCCCATCAGGGGTGATTGTGTGTGTGTGTGTAGCACAAGGTCCCCATCAGGGGTGATTGTGTGTGTGTGTATGTGGCACAAGGTCCCCATCAGGGGTGATTGTGTGTGTGGCACAAGGTCCCCATCAGGGGTGATTGTGTGTGTAGCACAAGGTCCCCATCAGGGGTGATTGTGTGTGTGTGTGTGTGTGTGTGTGTGTGGCACAAGGTCCCCATCAGGGGTGATTGTGTGTGTGTGTGTGGCACAAGGTCCCCATCAGGGGTTATTGTGTGTGTGGCACAAGGTCCCCATCAGGGGTGATTGTGTGTTTAGCACAAGGTCCCCATCAGGGGTGATTGTGTGTGTGTGTGTGTGTGTGTGTGTGTAGCACAAGGTCCCCATCAGGGGTGATTGTGTGTGTGTGTGTGGCACAAGGTCCCCATCAGGGGTGATTGTGTGTGTGGCACAAGGTTCCCATCAGGGGTGAGTGTGTGTGTGTGGCACAAGGTCCCCGTCAGGGGTGATTGTGTGTGTGCATGCGCGTGCCACTGCATGTGAGTACCTGTGTGTGTACCGGTGATACTGTCTGCAGGGTTGTGTATCTAATCCTATCCTGTGTGATACTGTCTGCTGAGCCGTGTATCTAATCCTCTCCTGTGTGATACTGTCTGTACCACTGTGTATCTAATTCTGTCGTGTGATACTGTCTGCTGAGCTGTGTATCTAATCCTGTCGTGTGAGTACGGGCCGCCTCCCCTCCCCTCATTACTTTCTCCGATGACATCCCATCTCTCCGTTCTCCCCAGCCTCTGCTCTGCCCCCGCTACTGACGCCGCCCCTCCCCCCCGCCGTTACCGTCTCCAATGACACCCCCCTCCCTCCGTTCTCCCAAGTCCCCGCTCTGCCTGCTGCCCCATCAGGGGTGATTGTGAGTGTGTGTCGGCGCTTGCGATGCTGTGCAGTGAGCTTCCAGGACCTGCGAGAGGATCACATGGGATGCATGTGATATCTCCGGATGTTGTGAGTGTGTGCGCGCGATTGTACAGGTATGTGCGATATCGTGAGTGTGTGTGAGTGTATCCGATTGGATGTGTGAGTGTATGCGATCGGATGTGTGAGTGTAAGCGATCGGATGTGTGAAATGTCGGCCGGACGCAGGGGAGGATGGCATGCAGCACAGCTGCCTGGAGTGCCCACCGGAGGTCACAGGGAGGAATGATGTGAAAGGTGTGTGTGTGCGTGTGTGTGTGTGTGTGTAGCACAAGGTCCCCATCAGGGGTGATTGTGTGTGTGTGTATGGCACAAGGTCCCCATCAGGGGTGATTGTGTGTGTGTGTGTGTGTGTAGCACAAGGTCCCCATCAGGGGTGATTGTGTGTGTGTGTATGGCACAAGGTCCCCATCAGGGGTGATTGTGTGTGTGTGTGTGTGTGTGTGTGTGGCACAAGGTCCCCATCAGGGGTGATTGTGTGTGTGTGTGTGTGTGTGTGTGTGTGTAGCACAAGGTCCCCATCAGGGGTGATTGTGTGTGTGTAGCACAAGGTCCCCATCAGGGGTGATTGTGTGTGTGTGGCACAAGGTCCCCATCAGGGGTGATTGTGTGTGTGTGTGTGTGTGTGTGTGTGTATGGCACAAGGTTCCCATCAGAGGTGATTGTGTGTGTGTATGGCACAAGGTCCCCATCAGGGGTGATTGTGTGTGTGTGTGTGTGTGTTTGTGTGTGTAGCACAAGGTCCCCATCAGGGGTGATTGTGTGTGTGTGTAGCACAAGGTCCCCATCAGGGGTGATTGTGTGTGTGTGGCGCACAAGGTCCCCATCAGGGGTGATTGTGTGTGTAGCACAAGGTCCCCATCAGGGGTGAGTGAGTGTGTGTGTGTGTGTGTGTAGCACAAGGTCCCCATCAGGGGTGATTGTGTGTGTGTGTGTGTGTGTGTGTGTGGCACAAGGTCCCCATCAGGGGTGATTGTGTGTGTGTGTGTAGCACAAGGTCCCCATCAGGGGTGATTGTGTGTGTGTATGTGGCACAAGGTCCCCATCAGGGGTGATTGTGTGTGTGGCACAAGGTCCCCATCAGGGGTGATTGTGTGTGTGTAGCACAAGGTCCCCATCAGGGGTGATTGTGTGTGTGTGTGTGTAGCACAAGGTCCCCATCAGGGGTGATTGTGTGTGTGTGTGTGTGTGTGTGTGTGTGTGGCACAAGGTCCCCATCAGGGGTGATTGTGTATGTGGCACAAGGTCCCCATCAGGGGTGATTGTGTGTGTGTGTGTGTGTGTGTAGCACAAGGTCCCCATCAGGGGTGATTGTGTGTGTGTGTGTGTGTGTGTAGCACAAGGTCCCCATCAGGGGTGATTGTGTGTGTGTGTGGCACAAGGTCCCCATCAGGGGTGATTGTGTGTGTGTGGCACAAGGTCCCCATCAGGGGTGAGTGTGTGTGTGTGTGTGGCACAAGGTCCCCGTCAGGGGTGATTGTGTGTGTGCATGCGCGTGCCACTGCATGTGAGTACCTGTGTGTGTACCGGTGATACTGTCTGCAGGGTTGTGTATCTAATCCTATCCTGTGTGATACTGTCTGTACGACTGTGTATCTTATTCTGTCGTGTGATACTGTCTGCTGAGCTGTGTATCTAATCCTGTCGTGTGATACTGTCTGCTGAGCCGTGTATCTAATCCTATCCTGTGTGATACTGTCTGCAGGGCTGTGTATCTAGTCCTATCGCATGATACTGTCTGCAGGGCTGTGTATCTAATCCTCTTCTGTGTGATACTGTCTGCTGAGCTGTGTATCTAATCCTATTGTGTAATATTGTCTGCAGGGCTGTGTATCTAATCCTATGTTGTGTGATACTGTCTGCTGAGCTGTGTATCTAATCCTATCAAGTGATACTTTCTGCTCAGCTGTGTATCTAATCCTATCCTTTGTGATGTTTGCAAAGCTGTGTATCTAATCCTCTGTATGATATGGTCTGCACGGCTGTGTATCTAATCCTATCCTGTGTGATACTGTCTGCAGAGCCGTGTATCCAATCCTATCGTGTCATACTGTCTGCTGAGCTGTGTATCTAATCATGTCCGGTGTGATACTGTCTGCTGAGCCATGTATCTAATCCTATCCTGTGATACTGTCTGCACAGCTGTGTATCTAATCCTCTCCTGTGTGATACTGTCTGCACAGCTGTGTATCTAATCCTATCCTGTGATACTGTCTGCACAGCTGTGTATCTAATCCTATCCTGTGTGATACTGTCTGCAGGGTTGTGTATCTAATCCTATCCTGTGTGATACTATCTGCTGAGCTGTGTATCTAATCCTCTCCTGTGTGATACTGTCTGCTGAGCTGTGTATCTAATCCTCTCCTGTGTAATACTGTCTGCAGAGCTGTGTATCTAATCCTCTCCTGTGTGATACTGTCTGCTGAGCTGTGTATCTAATCCTATCCTGTGTGATACTGTCTGCAGAGCCGTGTATCTAATCCTATCCTGTATGATACTGTCTGCAGAGCTGTGTATCTAATCCTCTCCTGTGTGATACTGTCTGCTGAGCTGTGTATCTAATCCTATCCTGTGTGATACTGTCTGCAGAGCCGTGTATCTAATCCTATCCTGTATGATACTGTCTGCAGAGCCGTGTATCTAATCCTATCCTGTGTGATACTCCTGCAGTCCTTGGTGACACTTTAGACATTTCTGGTCACCAGGAAAATGGCTGTGCATTGTGTCCTTACATGTCATTCTCTGCTATCTGTTGTAAACACTCAGATTAGGAGTGGGAGGCGTGCCATCACACACAGGAGAGCAGACTCCGCCCACTTTACAGCAGGCTGTAATCTGAGCTTTTTATACAGTGGAAATTCAGTAGGATTTCAGAAGCTGCTCCCCCTAGTGTTTAACAGTGGAAAATATCAAACTTTTTAATTTTTTTTTTATATTTTGCACAATTAAAAAAAAAAATATTTAAACAAAACATTTAAACATTATTACTTTACATATTTTCAGTTATTATTATTATTATTTTTTTTGACGATTCCTTCCTTTTCAGAGAGTTGATCCTACTTATTTCCATTAATCATCACCTTTCATGACCAATGACGTACTGGTACATCATCGGTCGTCTCACGGCTGCGGTGAGCCAGCGGTGATCCCTGCACGTCTGCTGATTTAAACAGCAGACATGTGGTGCAGGTGACATGGCGATTTAAATGGCCACGGCAGAGATCGCGCCATTTCCAGCCACCATCGGAGACCCCGTGAATTGTCAACGGAGAGCTGACGGTTGCCATAGCTCAGGGTCATGTGATGATCCCTGACGCAACCATTACGTACTTCCTGTAAGAGCAGACAGAGCAGCCGCTTTTAAAGGAGCAGTACATTTTTGCTGATGAGAGCTGTGCAGCTCTGACCAACAGAAATGCACAAGTGATCAGACTGCTGATCCATAAAGATCCCCAGGGGGACTAGTAACATAAAATCTAAAAAAAAATAATTTTAAAATGATAAAATAAAAAATCCCAAAAGTTCAAATCACCCCCATTCAAAATAAAGAAAGTAAAAAATATATATATACGCGTATTTGGTATCACCGTGTTCAGAAATGCTCGAGACATCAATACTCTGACCGGTACACGAGAAAAAAATTCCAAACAACAAAATTGTTTTTTTAGTCATCGTAAAAATGTTTTAAAAATATAAAGGCGATCAAAATGTAGTGAGAACGCTACGGGTCTCGGAAAATGGTAACAAAAGCGCAATTCTGTTTTTGGACAAACTTCTGAATTTTTTTAACCCCTTAAAGAAAAGTAAAAGTATACATGTTTGGCATCTACAAACTCGTACCGACCTGAGGCATCACAATAAAACATCAGTTTTACTATATAGTGAACACCCCAAAAACAATTGTGCAATTGCACTTTTCTTGCAATTTCACCGCACTTGGATTTTTTTCCCCATTTTCCAGTACCCTATATGGTAAAACTAATGATTCCATTCACAAGTACAGCTCATCCTGCAAAAAGTAAGTCCTCATATGGCAAGATTGACGTAAAAATAAAAAAGTTACGGCTCTCAGGAGAGCAAAAAATTAAAATGGAAAATCGCCCAGGGGTGAAGGGGTTAAAAGAGCATATCAGTAGCCATTAAGGGATTAAAGTCTTTATGTATGGTTAATGAAGTATGTTGCCCGGGATGCTGAGCTGGAAGGTAGTTTACTTTAGAGAATACGTTACAGTATTTTTCCACAGTTTATTTTCTGCTTTCTTTTATTACTGGTTTATTACTAATATTTCTTCCTTTCCTTTTCTTCATGTAATGGACCCTATGACAACATTTACCTTGTATTGTCTGGAACTTACCTGGGGTATATGCTAAATGCACATCCTCAAATGTGCCTAAGCAGAGCATTAGTGTTCGAATTCAGTTTAGCACTTTTTATTAATATGAATTATTTGTGAAATCATCTTTATTTTTAATCCAGATTATGTAATGTTATATAATGGTTTAATTTCAACAATTGCATTGCAAAAAACCCTCCCATAACTATGGTTTTTCATGAAATTTGTTTTTATGTGTATAGTGTGCAGTATGTGTGTAACAATATACTTGCCCTATTGCTGCTCTCTCCGGGTTCCAGGTCCTTCACGTCTGTCTTCTCAGTGACATCACCACAATTCAGACTAGCTGGCTGACTCTGTTTTAGGTGTGACGTCTGTCTTCTCAGTGACATCACTATAATTCAGACTAGCTGGCTGACTCTGTTTTAGGTGTGACGTCTGTCTTCTCAGTGACATCACCACAATTCAGACTAGCTGGCTGACTCTGTTTTAGGTGTGACGTCTGTCTTCTCAGTGACATCACCACAATTCAGACTAGCTGGCTGACTCTGTTTTAGGTGTGACGTCTGTCTTCTCAGTGACATCACCACAATTCAGACTAGCTGGCTGACTCTGTTTTATGTGTGACGTCTGTCTTCTCAGTGACATCACCACAATTCAGACTAGCTGGCTGACTCTGCATTATGTGTGACGTCTGTCTTCTCAGTGACATCACCACAATTCAGACTAGCTGGCTGACTCTGTTTTAGGTGTGACGTCTGTCTTCTCAGTGACATCACCTCAATTCAGACTAGCTGGCTGACTCTGTTTTAGGTGTGACGTCTGTCTTCTCAGTGACATCACCTCAATTCAGACTAGCTGGCTGACTCTGTTTTAGGTGTGACGTCTGTCTTCTCAGTGACATCACCACAATTCAGACTAGCTGGCTGACTCTGCTTTATGTGTGACGTCTGTCTTCTCAGTGACATCACCACAATTCAGACTAGCTGGCTGACTCTGTTTTAGGTGTGACGTCTGTTTTCTCAGTGACATCACCACAATTCAGACTAGCTGGCTGACTCTGTTTTAGGTGTGACGTCTGTTTTCTCAGTGACATCACCACAATTCAGACTAGCTGGCTGACTCTGTTTTATGTGTGACGTCTGTTTTCTCAGTGACATCACCACAATTCAGACTAGCTGGCTGACTCTGTTTTATGTGTGACGTCTGTCTTCTCAGTGACATCACCACAATTCAGACTAGCTGGCTGACTCTGTTTTAGGTGTGACGTCTGTTTTCTCAGTGACATCACCACAATTCAGACTAGCTGGCTGACTCTGTTTTATGTGTGACGTCTGTTTTCTCAGTGACATCACCACAATTCAGACTAGCTGGCTGACTCTGTTTTATGTGTGACGTCTGTTTTCTCAGTGACATCACCTCAATTCAGACTAGCTGGCTGACTCTGTTTTATGTGTGACGTCTGTCTTCTCAGTGACATCACCACAATTCAGACTAGCTGGCTGACTCTGCTTTATGTGTGACGTCTGTCTTCTCAGTGACATCACCACAATTCAGACTAGCTGGCTGACTGTTTTAGGTGTGACGTCTGTCTTCTCAGTGACATCACCTCAATTCAGACTAGCTGGCTGACTCTGTTTTAGGTGTGACGTCTGTCTTCTCAGTGACATCACCTCAATTCAGACTAGCTGGCTGACTCTGTTTTAGGTGTGACGTCTGTCTTCTCAGTGACATCACCACAATTCAGACTAGCTGGCTGACTCTGTTTTATGTGTGACGTCTGTTTTCTCAGTGACATCACCTCAATTCAGACTAGCTGGCTGACTCTGTTTTATGTGTGACGTCTGTCTTCTCAGTGACATCACCACAATTCAGACTAGCTGGCTGACTCTGCATTATGTGTGACGTCTGTCTTCTCAGTGACATCACCACAATTCAGACTAGCTGGCTGACTGTTTTAGGTGTGACGTCTGTCTTCTCAGTGACATCACCTCAATTCAGACTAGCTGGCTGACTCTGTTTTAGGTGTGACGTCTGTCTTCTCAGTGACATCACCTCAATTCAGACTAGCTGGCTGACTCTGTTTTAGGTGTGACGTCTGTCTTCTCAGTGACATCACCACAATTCAGACTAGCTGGCTGACTCTGCTTTATGTGTGACGTCTGTCTTCTCAGTGACATCACCACAATTCAGACTAGCTGGCTGACTCTGTTTTAGGTGTGACGTCTGTTTTCTCAGTGACATCACCACAATTCAGACTAGCTGGCTGACTCTGTTTTATGTGTGACGTCTGTCTTCTCAGTGACATCACCACAATTCAGACTAGCTGGCTGACTCTGTTTTATGTGTGACGTCTGTTTTCTCAGTGACATCACCACAATTCAGACTAGCTGGCTGACTCTGTTTTATGTGTGACGTCTGTCTTCTCAGTGACATCACCACAATTCAGACTAGCTGGCTGACTCTGCTTTATGTGTGACGTCTGTCTTCTCAGTGACATCACCACAATTCAGAGTAGCTGGCTGACTCTGTTTTAGGTGTGACATCTGTCTTCTCAGTGACATCACCACAATTCAGAGTAGCTGGCTGACTCTGTTTTATGTGTGACGTCTGTCTTCTCAGTGACATCCACAATTCAGACTAGCTGGCTGACTCTGTTTTAGGTGTGACGTCTGTTTTCTCAGTGACATCACCACAATTCAGACTAGCTGGCTGACTCTGTTTTATGTGTGACGTCTGTCTTCTCAGTGACATCACCACAATTCAGACTAGCTGGCTGACTCTGTTTTATGTGTGACGTCTGTTTTCTCAGTGACATCACCACAATTCAGACTAGCTGGCTGACTCTGTTTTATGTGTGACGTCTGTCTTCTCAGTGACATCACCACAATTCAGACTAGCTGGCTGACTCTGCTTTATGTGTGACGTCTGTCTTCTCAGTGACATCACCACAATTCAGAGTAGCTGGCTGACTCTGTTTTAGGTGTGACATCTGTCTTCTCAGTGACATCACCACAATTCAGAGTAGCTGGCTGACTCTGTTTTATGTGTGACGTCTGTCTTCTCAGTGACATCCACAATTCAGACTAGCTGGCTGACTCTGTTTTAGGTGTGACGTCTGTCTTCTCAGTGACATCACCACAATTCAGAGTAGCTGGCTGACTCTGTTTTATGTGTGACGTCTGTCTTCTCAGTGACATCACCACAATTCAGAGTAGCTGGCTGACTCTGTTTTAGGTGTGACGTCTGTTTTCTCAGTGACATCACCACAATTCAGACTAGCTGGCTGACTCTGTTTTATGTGTGACGTCTGTTTTCTCAGTGACATCACCACAATTCAGACTAGCTGGCTGACTCTGTTTTATGTGTGACGTCTGTTTTCTCAGTGACATCACCTCAATTCAGACTAGCTGGCTGACTCTGTTTTATGTGTGACGTCTGTCTTCTCAGTGACATCACCTCAATTCAGACTAGCTGGCTGACTCTGTTTTATGTGTGACGTCTGTCTTCTCAGTGACATCACCACAATTCAGACTAGCTGGCTGACTCTGCTTTATGTGTGACGTCTGTCTTCTCAGTGACATCACCACAATTCAGACTAGCTGGCTGACTCTGTTTTAGGTGTGACGTCTGTCTTCTCAGTGACATCACCTCAATTCAGACTAGCTGGCTGACTCTGTTTTAGGTGTGACGTCTGTCTTCTCAGTGACATCACCACAATTCAGACTAGCTGGCTGACTCTGTTTTAGGTGTGACGTCTGTCTTCTCAGTGACATCACCACAATTCAGACTAGCTGGCTGACTCTGTTTTAGGTGTGACGTCTGTCTTCTCAGTGACATCACCTCAATTCAGACTAGCTGGCTGACTCTGTTTTAGGTGTGACGTCTGTCTTCTCAGTGACATCACCACAATTCAGACTAGCTGGCTGACTCTGTTTTATGTGTGACGTCTGTCTTCTCAGTGACATCACCTCAATTCAGGCTAGCTGGCTGACTCTGTTTTAGGTGTGACATCTGTCTTCTCAGTGACATCACCACAATTCAGAGTAGCTGGCTGACTCTGTTTTATGTGTGACGTCTGTCTTCTCAGTGACATCCACAATTCAGACTAGCTGGCTGACTCTGTTTTAGGTGTGACGTCTGTCTTCTCAGTGACATCCACAATTCAGACTAGCTGGCTGACTCTGCTTTATGTGTGACGTCTGTCTTCTCAGTGACATCACCACAATTCAGACTAGCTGGCTGACTGTTTTAGGTGTGACGTCTGTCTTCTCAGTGACATCACCTCAATTCAGACTAGCTGGCTGACTCTGTTTTAGGTGTGACGTCTGTCTTCTCAGTGACATCACCTCAATTCAGACTAGCTGGCTGACTCTGTTTTAGGTGTGACGTCTGTCTTCTCAGTGACATCACCACAATTCAGACTAGCTGGCTGACTCTGTTTTAGGTGTGACGTCTGTCTTCTCAGTGACATCACCACAATTCAGACTAGCTGGCTGACTGTTTTAGGTGTGACGTCTGTCTTCTCAGTGACATCACCTCAATTCAGACTAGCTGGCTGACTCTGTTTTAGGTGTGACGTCTGTCTTCTCAGTGACATCACCACAATTCAGACTAGCTGGCTGACTCTGTTTTAGGTGTGACGTCTGTCTTCTCAGTGACATCACCACAATTCAGACTAGCTGGCTGACTGTTTTAGGTGTGACGTCTGTCTTCTCAGTGACATCACCTCAATTCAGACTAGCTGGCTGACTCTGTTTTAGGTGTGACGTCTGTCTTCTCAGTGACATCACCACAATTCAGACTAGCTGGCTGACTCTGTTTTATGTGTGACGTCTGTCTTCTCAGTGACATCACCACAATTCAGACTAGCTGGCTGACTCTGCATTATGTGTGACGTCTGTCTTCTCAGTGACATCACCACAATTCAGACTAGCTGGCTGACTGTTTTAGGTGTGACGTCTGTCTTCTCAGTGACATCACCTCAATTCAGACTAGCTGGCTGACTCTGTTTTAGGTGTGACGTCTGTCTTCTCAGTGACATCACCTCAATTCAGACTAGCTGGCTGACTCTGTTTTATGTGTGACGTCTGTCTTCTCAGTGACATCCACAATTCAGACTAGCTGGCTGACTCTGCTTTATGTGTGACGTCTGTCTTCTCAGTGACATCACCACAATTCAGACTAGCTGGCTGACTGTTTTAGGTGTGACGTCTGTCTTCTCAGTGACATCACCTCAATTCAGACTAGCTGGCTGACTCTGTTTTAGGTGTGACGTCTGTCTTCTCAGTGACATCACCTCAATTCAGACTAGCTGGCTGACTCTGTTTTAGGTGTGACGTCTGTCTTCTCAGTGACATCACCACAATTCAGACTAGCTGGCTGACTCTGTTTTAGGTGTGACGTCTGTCTTCTCAGTGACATCACCACAATTCAGACTAGCTGGCTGACTGTTTTAGGTGTGACGTCTGTCTTCTCAGTGACATCACCTCAATTCAGACTAGCTGGCTGACTCTGTTTTAGGTGTGACGTCTGTCTTCTCAGTGACATCACCACAATTCAGACTAGCTGGCTGACTCTGTTTTAGGTGTGACGTCTGTCTTCTCAGTGACATCACCACAATTCAGACTAGCTGGCTGACTGTTTTAGGTGTGACGTCTGTCTTCTCAGTGACATCACCTCAATTCAGACTAGCTGGCTGACTCTGTTTTAGGTGTGACGTCTGTCTTCTCAGTGACATCACCACAATTCAGACTAGCTGGCTGACTCTGTTTTATGTGTGACGTCTGTCTTCTCAGTGACATCACCACAATTCAGACTAGCTGGCTGACTCTGCATTATGTGTGACGTCTGTCTTCTCAGTGACATCACCACAATTCAGACTAGCTGGCTGACTGTTTTAGGTGTGACGTCTGTCTTCTCAGTGACATCACCTCAATTCAGACTAGCTGGCTGACTCTGTTTTAGGTGTGACGTCTGTCTTCTCAGTGACATCACCTCAATTCAGACTAGCTGGCTGACTCTGTTTTAGGTGTGACGTCTGTCTTCTCAGTGACATCACCACAATTCAGACTAGCTGGCTGACTCTGCTTTATGTGTGACGTCTGTCTTCTCAGTGACATCACCACAATTCAGACTAGCTGGCTGACTCTGTTTTAGGTGTGACGTCTGTTTTCTCAGTGACATCACCACAATTCAGACTAGCTGGCTGACTCTGTTTTATGTGTGACGTCTGTCTTCTCAGTGACATCACCACAATTCAGACTAGCTGGCTGACTCTGTTTTATGTGTGACGTCTGTTTTCTCAGTGACATCACCACAATTCAGACTAGCTGGCTGACTCTGTTTTATGTGTGACGTCTGTCTTCTCAGTGACATCACCACAATTCAGACTAGCTGGCTGACTCTGCTTTATGTGTGACGTCTGTCTTCTCAGTGACATCACCACAATTCAGAGTAGCTGGCTGACTCTGTTTTATGTGTGACGTCTGTCTTCTCAGTGACATCACCTCAATTCAGGCTAGCTGGCTGACTCTGTTTTAGGTGTGACATCTGTCTTCTCAGTGACATCACCACAATTCAGAGTAGCTGGCTGACTCTGTTTTATGTGTGACGTCTGTCTTCTCAGTGACATCCACAATTCAGACTAGCTGGCTGACTCTGTTTTAGGTGTGACGTCTGTCTTCTCAGTGACATCACCACAATTCAGAGTAGCTGGCTGACTCTGTTTTATGTGTGACGTCTGTCTTCTCAGTGACATCACCACAATTCAGAGTAGCTGGCTGACTCTGTTTTAGGTGTGACGTCTGTTTTCTCAGTGACATCACCACAATTCAGACTAGCTGGCTGACTCTGTTTTATGTGTGACGTCTGTTTTCTCAGTGACATCACCACAATTCAGACTAGCTGGCTGACTCTGTTTTATGTGTGACGTCTGTTTTCTCAGTGACATCACCTCAATTCAGACTAGCTGGCTGACTCTGTTTTATGTGTGACGTCTGTCTTCTCAGTGACATCACCTCAATTCAGACTAGCTGGCTGACTCTGTTTTATGTGTGACGTCTGTCTTCTCAGTGACATCACCACAATTCAGACTAGCTGGCTGACTCTGCTTTATGTGTGACGTCTGTCTTCTCAGTGACATCACCACAATTCAGACTAGCTGGCTGACTCTGTTTTAGGTGTGACGTCTGTCTTCTCAGTGACATCACCTCAATTCAGACTAGCTGGCTGACTCTGTTTTAGGTGTGATGTCTGTCTTCTCAGTGACATCACCACAATTCAGACTAGCTGGCTGACTCTGTTTTAGGTGTGACGTCTGTCTTCTCAGTGACATCACCACAATTCAGACTAGCTGGCTGACTCTGTTTTAGGTGTGACGTCTGTCTTCTCAGTGACATCACCTCAATTCAGACTAGCTGGCTGACTCTGCTTTATGTGTGACGTCTGTCTTCTCAGTGACATCACCACAATTCAGAGTAGCTGGCTGACTCTGTTTTATGTGTGACGTCTGTCTTCTCAGTGACATCACCTCAATTCAGGCTAGCTGGCTGACTCTGTTTTAGGTGTGACATCTGTCTTCTCAGTGACATCACCACAATTCAGAGTAGCTGGCTGACTCTGTTTTATGTGTGACGTCTGTCTTCTCAGTGACATCCACAATTCAGACTAGCTGGCTGACTCTGTTTTAGGTGTGACGTCTGTCTTCTCAGTGACATCACCACAATTCAGAGTAGCTGGCTGACTCTGTTTTAGGTGTGACGTCTGTTTTCTCAGTGACATCACCACAATTCAGACTAGCTGGCTGACTCTGTTTTATGTGTGACGTCTGTTTTCTCAGTGACATCACCTCAATTCAGACTAGCTGGCTGACTCTGTTTTATGTGTGACGTCTGTCTTCTCAGTGACATCACCACAATTCAGACTAGCTGGCTGACTCTGCTTTATGTGTGACGTCTGTCTTCTCAGTGACATCACCACAATTCAGACTAGCTGGCTGACTGTTTTAGGTGTGACGTCTGTCTTCTCAGTGACATCACCTCAATTCAGACTAGCTGGCTGACTCTGTTTTAGGTGTGACGTCTGTCTTCTCAGTGACATCACCTCAATTCAGACTAGCTGGCTGACTCTGTTTTAGGTGTGACGTCTGTCTTCTCAGTGACATCACCACAATTCAGACTAGCTGGCTGACTCTGTTTTAGGTGTGACGTCTGTCTTCTCAGTGACATCACCACAATTCAGACTAGCTGGCTGACTCTGTTTTATGTGTGACGTCTGTCTTCTCAGTGACATCACCACAATTCAGACTAGCTGGCTGACTCTGCATTATGTGTGACGTCTGTCTTCTCAGTGACATCACCACAATTCAGACTAGCTGGCTGACTGTTTTAGGTGTGACGTCTGTCTTCTCAGTGACATCACCTCAATTCAGACTAGCTGGCTGACTCTGTTTTAGGTGTGACGTCTGTCTTCTCAGTGACATCACCACAATTCAGACTAGCTGGCTGACTCTGCTTTATGTGTGACGTCTGTCTTCTCAGTGACATCACCACAATTCAGACTAGCTGGCTGACTCTGTTTTAGGTGTGACGTCTGTTTTCTCAGTGACATCACCACAATTCAGACTAGCTGGCTGACTCTGTTTTATGTGTGACGTCTGTCTTCTCAGTGACATCACCACAATTCAGACTAGCTGGCTGACTCTGTTTTATGTGTGACGTCTGTTTTCTCAGTGACATCACCACAATTCAGACTAGCTGGCTGACTCTGTTTTATGTGTGACGTCTGTCTTCTCAGTGACATCACCACAATTCAGACTAGCTGGCTGACTCTGCTTTATGTGTGACGTCTGTCTTCTCAGTGACATCACCACAATTCAGAGTAGCTGGCTGACTCTGTTTTAGGTGTGACATCTGTCTTCTCAGTGACATCACCACAATTCAGAGTAGCTGGCTGACTCTGTTTTATGTGTGATGTCTGTCTTCTCAGTGACATCCACAATTCAGACTAGCTGGCTGACTCTGTTTTAGGTGTGACGTCTGTCTTCTCAGTGACATCACCACAATTCAGAGTAGCTGGCTGACTCTGTTTTATGTGTGACGTCTGTCTTCTCAGTGACATCACCACAATTCAGAGTAGCTGGCTGACTCTGTTTTAGGTGTGACGTCTGTTTTCTCAGTGACATCACCACAATTCAGACTAGCTGGCTGACTCTGTTTTATGTGTGACGTCTGTTTTCTCAGTGACATCACCACAATTCAGACTAGCTGGCTGACTCTGTTTTATGTGTGACGTCTGTTTTCTCAGTGACATCACCTCAATTCAGACTAGCTGGCTGACTCTGTTTTATGTGTGACGTCTGTCTTCTCAGTGACATCACCTCAATTCAGACTAGCTGGCTGACTCTGTTTTATGTGTGACGTCTGTCTTCTCAGTGACATCACCACAATTCAGACTAGCTGGCTGACTCTGCTTTATGTGTGACGTCTGTCTTCTCAGTGACATCACCACAATTCAGACTAGCTGGCTGACTCTGTTTTAGGTGTGACGTCTGTCTTCTCAGTGACATCACCTCAATTCAGACTAGCTGGCTGACTCTGTTTTAGGTGTGACGTCTGTCTTCTCAGTGACATCACCACAATTCAGACTAGCTGGCTGACTCTGTTTTAGGTGTGACGTCTGTCTTCTCAGTGACATCACCACAATTCAGACTAGCTGGCTGACTCTGTTTTAGGTGTGACGTCTGTCTTCTCAGTGACATCACCTCAATTCAGACTAGCTGGCTGACTCTGCTTTATGTGTGACGTCTGTCTTCTCAGTGACATCACCACAATTCAGAGTAGCTGGCTGACTCTGTTTTATGTGTGACGTCTGTCTTCTCAGTGACATCACCTCAATTCAGGCTAGCTGGCTGACTCTGTTTTAGGTGTGACATCTGTCTTCTCAGTGACATCACCACAATTCAGAGTAGCTGGCTGACTCTGTTTTATGTGTGACGTCTGTCTTCTCAGTGACATCCACAATTCAGACTAGCTGGCTGACTCTGTTTTAGGTGTGACGTCTGTCTTCTCAGTGACATCCACAATTCAGACTAGCTGGCTGACTCTGCTTTATGTGTGACGTCTGTCTTCTCAGTGACATCACCACAATTCAGACTAGCTGGCTGACTGTTTTAGGTGTGACGTCTGTCTTCTCAGTGACATCACCTCAATTCAGACTAGCTGGCTGACTCTGTTTTAGGTGTGACGTCTGTCTTCTCAGTGACATCACCTCAATTCAGACTAGCTGGCTGACTCTGTTTTAGGTGTGACGTCTGTCTTCTCAGTGACATCACCACAATTCAGACTAGCTGGCTGACTCTGTTTTAGGTGTGACGTCTGTCTTCTCAGTGACATCACCACAATTCAGACTAGCTGGCTGACTCTGTTTTATGTGTGACGTCTGTCTTCTCAGTGACATCACCACAATTCAGACTAGCTGGCTGACTCTGCATTATGTGTGACGTCTGTCTTCTCAGTGACATCACCACAATTCAGACTAGCTGGCTGACTGTTTTAGGTGTGACGTCTGTCTTCTCAGTGACATCACCTCAATTCAGACTAGCTGGCTGACTCTGTTTTAGGTGTGACGTCTGTCTTCTCAGTGACATCACCTCAATTCAGACTAGCTGGCTGACTCTGTTTTAGGTGTGACGTCTGTCTTCTCAGTGACATCACCACAATTCAGACTAGCTGGCTGACTCTGCTTTATGTGTGACGTCTGTCTTCTCAGTGACATCACCACAATTCAGACTAGCTGGCTGACTCTGTTTTAGGTGTGACGTCTGTTTTCTCAGTGACATCACCACAATTCAGACTAGCTGGCTGACTCTGTTTTATGTGTGACGTCTGTCTTCTCAGTGACATCACCACAATTCAGACTAGCTGGCTGACTCTGTTTTATGTGTGACGTCTGTTTTCTCAGTGACATCACCACAATTCAGACTAGCTGGCTGACTCTGTTTTATGTGTGACGTCTGTCTTCTCAGTGACATCACCACAATTCAGACTAGCTGGCTGACTCTGCTTTATGTGTGACGTCTGTCTTCTCAGTGACATCACCACAATTCAGAGTAGCTGGCTGACTCTGTTTTATGTGTGACGTCTGTCTTCTCAGTGACATCACCTCAATTCAGGCTAGCTGGCTGACTCTGTTTTAGGTGTGACATCTGTCTTCTCAGTGACATCACCACAATTCAGAGTAGCTGGCTGACTCTGTTTTATGTGTGACGTCTGTCTTCTCAGTGACATCCACAATTCAGACTAGCTGGCTGACTCTGTTTTAGGTGTGACGTCTGTCTTCTCAGTGACATCACCACAATTCAGAGTAGCTGGCTGACTCTGTTTTATGTGTGACGTCTGTCTTCTCAGTGACATCACCACAATTCAGAGTAGCTGGCTGACTCTGTTTTAGGTGTGACGTCTGTTTTCTCAGTGACATCACCACAATTCAGACTAGCTGGCTGACTCTGTTTTATGTGTGACGTCTGTTTTCTCAGTGACATCACCACAATTCAGACTAGCTGGCTGACTCTGTTTTATGTGTGACGTCTGTTTTCTCAGTGACATCACCTCAATTCAGACTAGCTGGCTGACTCTGTTTTATGTGTGACGTCTGTCTTCTCAGTGACATCACCTCAATTCAGACTAGCTGGCTGACTCTGTTTTATGTGTGACGTCTGTCTTCTCAGTGACATCACCACAATTCAGACTAGCTGGCTGACTCTGCTTTATGTGTGACGTCTGTCTTCTCAGTGACATCACCACAATTCAGACTAGCTGGCTGACTCTGTTTTAGGTGTGACGTCTGTCTTCTCAGTGACATCACCTCAATTCAGACTAGCTGGCTGACTCTGTTTTAGGTGTGATGTCTGTCTTCTCAGTGACATCACCACAATTCAGACTAGCTGGCTGACTCTGTTTTAGGTGTGACGTCTGTCTTCTCAGTGACATCACCACAATTCAGACTAGCTGGCTGACTCTGTTTTAGGTGTGACGTCTGTCTTCTCAGTGACATCACCTCAATTCAGACTAGCTGGCTGACTCTGCTTTATGTGTGACGTCTGTCTTCTCAGTGACATCACCACAATTCAGAGTAGCTGGCTGACTCTGTTTTATGTGTGACGTCTGTCTTCTCAGTGACATCACCTCAATTCAGGCTAGCTGGCTGACTCTGTTTTAGGTGTGACATCTGTCTTCTCAGTGACATCACCACAATTCAGAGTAGCTGGCTGACTCTGTTTTATGTGTGACGTCTGTCTTCTCAGTGACATCCACAATTCAGACTAGCTGGCTGACTCTGTTTTAGGTGTGACGTCTGTCTTCTCAGTGACATCACCACAATTCAGAGTAGCTGGCTGACTCTGTTTTAGGTGTGACGTCTGTCTTCTCAGTGACATCACCACAATTCAGAGTAGCTGGCTGACTCTGTTTTATGTGTGACGTCTGTCTTCTCAGTGACATCACCACAATTCAGAGTAGCTGGCTGACTCTGTTTTAGGTGTGACGTCTGTCTTCTCAGTGACATCACCACAATTCAGACTAGCTGGCTGACTCTGTTTTATGTGTGACGTCTGTCTTCTCAGTGACATCACCTCAATTCAGAGTAGCTGGCTGACTCTGTTTTAGGTGTGACGTCTGTCTTCTCAGTGACATCACCACAATTCAGAGTAGCTGGCTGACTCTGTTTTAGGTGTGACGTCTGTCTTCTCAGTGACATCACCTCAATTCAGAGTAGCTGGCTGACTCTGTTTTAGGTGTGACGTCTGTCTTCTCAGTGACATCCACAATTCAGACTAGCTGGCTGACTCTGTTTTAGGTGTGACGTCTGTCTTCTCAGTGACATCACCACAATTCAGAGTAGCTGGCTGACTCTGTTTTAGGTGTGACGTCTGTCTTCTCAGTGACATCACCACAATTCAGAGTAGCTGGCTGACTCTGTTTTATGTGTGACGTCTGTCTTCTCAGTGACATCACCACAATTCAGACTAGCTGGCTGACTCTGCTTTATGTGTGACGTCTGTCTTCTCAGTGACATCACCACAATTCAGACTAGCTGGCTGACTCTGTTTTAGGTGTGACGTCTGTTTTCTCAGTGACATCACCACAATTCAGACTAGCTGGCTGACTCTGTTTTATGTGTGACGTCTGTCTTCTCAGTGACATCACCACAATTCAGACTAGCTGGCTGACTCTGTTTTATGTGTGACGTCTGTTTTCTCAGTGACATCACCACAATTCAGACTAGCTGGCTGACTCTGTTTTATGTGTGACGTCTGTCTTCTCAGTGACATCACCACAATTCAGACTAGCTGGCTGACTCTGCTTTATGTGTGACGTCTGTCTTCTCAGTGACATCACCACAATTCAGAGTAGCTGGCTGACTCTGTTTTATGTGTGACGTCTGTCTTCTCAGTGACATCACCTCAATTCAGGCTAGCTGGCTGACTCTGTTTTAGGTGTGACATCTGTCTTCTCAGTGACATCACCACAATTCAGAGTAGCTGGCTGACTCTGTTTTATGTGTGACGTCTGTCTTCTCAGTGACATCCACAATTCAGACTAGCTGGCTGACTCTGTTTTAGGTGTGACGTCTGTCTTCTCAGTGACATCACCACAATTCAGAGTAGCTGGCTGACTCTGTTTTATGTGTGACGTCTGTCTTCTCAGTGACATCACCACAATTCAGAGTAGCTGGCTGACTCTGTTTTAGGTGTGACGTCTGTTTTCTCAGTGACATCACCACAATTCAGACTAGCTGGCTGACTCTGTTTTATGTGTGACGTCTGTTTTCTCAGTGACATCACCACAATTCAGACTAGCTGGCTGACTCTGTTTTATGTGTGACGTCTGTTTTCTCAGTGACATCACCTCAATTCAGACTAGCTGGCTGACTCTGTTTTATGTGTGACGTCTGTCTTCTCAGTGACATCACCTCAATTCAGACTAGCTGGCTGACTCTGTTTTATGTGTGACGTCTGTCTTCTCAGTGACATCACCACAATTCAGACTAGCTGGCTGACTCCTCTGCTTTATGTGTGACGTCTGTCTTCTCAGTGACATCACCACAATTCAGACTAGCTGGCTGACTCTGTTTTAGGTGTGACGTCTGTCTTCTCAGTGACATCACCTCAATTCAGACTAGCTGGCTGACTCTGTTTTAGGTGTGATGTCTGTCTTCTCAGTGACATCACCACAATTCAGACTAGCTGGCTGACTCTGTTTTAGGTGTGACGTCTGTCTTCTCAGTGACATCACCACAATTCAGACTAGCTGGCTGACTCTGTTTTAGGTGTGACGTCTGTCTTCTCAGTGACATCACCTCAATTCAGACTAGCTGGCTGACTCTGCTTTATGTGTGACGTCTGTCTTCTCAGTGACATCACCACAATTCAGAGTAGCTGGCTGACTCTGTTTTATGTGTGACGTCTGTCTTCTCAGTGACATCACCTCAATTCAGGCTAGCTGGCTGACTCTGTTTTAGGTGTGACATCTGTCTTCTCAGTGACATCACCACAATTCAGAGTAGCTGGCTGACTCTGTTTTATGTGTGACGTCTGTCTTCTCAGTGACATCCACAATTCAGACTAGCTGGCTGACTCTGTTTTAGGTGTGACGTCTGTCTTCTCAGTGACATCACCACAATTCAGAGTAGCTGGCTGACTCTGTTTTAGGTGTGACGTCTGTCTTCTCAGTGACATCACCACAATTCAGAGTAGCTGGCTGACTCTGTTTTATGTGTGACGTCTGTCTTCTCAGTGACATCACCACAATTCAGAGTAGCTGGCTGACTCTGTTTTAGGTGTGACGTCTGTCTTCTCAGTGACATCACCACAATTCAGACTAGCTGGCTGACTCTGTTTTATGTGTGACGTCTGTCTTCTCAGTGACATCACCTCAATTCAGAGTAGCTGGCTGACTCTGTTTTAGGTGTGACGTCTGTCTTCTCAGTGACATCACCACAATTCAGAGTAGCTGGCTGACTCTGTTTTAGGTGTGACGTCTGTCTTCTCAGTGACATCACCTCAATTCAGAGTAGCTGGCTGACTCTGTTTTAGGTGTGACGTCTGTCTTCTCAGTGACATCCACAATTCAGACTAGCTGGCTGACTCTGTTTTAGGTGTGACGTCTGTCTTCTCAGTGACATCACCACAATTCAGAGTAGCTGGCTGACTCTGTTTTAGGTGTGACGTCTGTCTTCTCAGTGACATCACCACAATTCAGAGTAGCTGGCTGACTCTGTTTTATGTGTGACGTCTGTCTTCTCAGTGACATCCACAATTCAGGCTAGCTGGCTGACTCTGTTTTAGGTGTGACATCTGTCTTCTCAGTGACATCACCACAATTCAGAGTAGCTGGCTGACTCTGTTTTATGTGTGACGTCTGTCTTCTCAGTGACATCACCACAATTCAGAGTAGCTGGCTGACTCTGTTTTAGGTGTGACGTCTGTCTTCTCAGTGACATCACCACAATTCAGACTAGCTGGCTGACTCTGTTTTATGTGTGACGTCTGTCTTCTCAGTGACATCACCTCAATTCAGAGTAGCTGGCTGACTCTGTTTTAGGTGTGACGTCTGTCTTCTCAGTGACATCACCACAATTCAGACTAGCTGGCTGACTCTGTTTTAGGTGTGACGTCTGTCTTCTCAGTGACATCACCACAATTCAGACTAGCTGGCTGACTCTGTTTTATGTGTGACGTCTGTCTTCTCAGTGACATCACCTCAATTCAGAGTAGCTGGCTGACTCTGTTTTATGTGTGACGTCTGTCTTCTCAGTGACATCACCTCAATTCAGAGTAGCTGGCTGACTCTGTTTTAGGTGTGACGTCTGTCTTCTGTCTTCTCAGTGACATCACCACAATTCAGACTAGCTGGCTGACTCTGTTTTATGTGTGACGTCTGTCTTCTCAGTGACATCACCTCAATTCAGAGTAGCTGGCTGACTCTGTTTTATGTGTGACGTCTGTCTTCTCAGTGACATCACCTCAATTCAGAGTAGCTGGCTGACTCTGTTTTAGGTGTGACGTCTGTCTTCTGTCTTCTCAGTGACATCACCACAATTCAGACTAGCTGGCTGACTCTGTTTTATGTGTGACGTCTGTCTTCTCAGTGACATCACCACAATTCAGACTAGCTGGCTGACTCTGTTTTATGTGTGACGTCTGTTTTCTCAGTGACATCACCTCAATTCAGACTAGCTGGCTGACTCTGTTTTATGTGTGACGTCTGTCTTCTCAGTGACATCACCTCAATTCAGACTAGCTGGCTGACTCTGTTTTATGTGTGACGTCTGTCTTCTCAGTGACATCACCACAATTCAGACTAGCTGGCTGACTCTGCTTTATGTGTGACGTCTGTCTTCTCAGTGACATCACCACAATTCAGACTAGCTGGCTGACTCTGTTTTAGGTGTGACGTCTGTCTTCTCAGTGACATCACCTCAATTCAGACTAGCTGGCTGACTCTGTTTTAGGTGTGATGTCTGTCTTCTCAGTGACATCACCACAATTCAGACTAGCTGGCTGACTCTGTTTTAGGTGTGACGTCTGTCTTCTCAGTGACATCACCACAATTCAGACTAGCTGGCTGACTCTGTTTTAGGTGTGACGTCTGTCTTCTCAGTGACATCACCTCAATTCAGACTAGCTGGCTGACTCTGCTTTATGTGTGACGTCTGTCTTCTCAGTGACATCACCACAATTCAGAGTAGCTGGCTGACTCTGTTTTATGTGTGACGTCTGTCTTCTCAGTGACATCACCTCAATTCAGGCTAGCTGGCTGACTCTGTTTTAGGTGTGACATCTGTCTTCTCAGTGACATCACCACAATTCAGAGTAGCTGGCTGACTCTGTTTTATGTGTGACGTCTGTCTTCTCAGTGACATCCACAATTCAGACTAGCTGGCTGACTCTGTTTTAGGTGTGACGTCTGTCTTCTCAGTGACATCACCACAATTCAGAGTAGCTGGCTGACTCTGTTTTAGGTGTGACGTCTGTCTTCTCAGTGACATCACCACAATTCAGAGTAGCTGGCTGACTCTGTTTTATGTGTGACGTCTGTCTTCTCAGTGACATCACCACAATTCAGAGTAGCTGGCTGACTCTGTTTTAGGTGTGACGTCTGTCTTCTCAGTGACATCACCACAATTCAGACTAGCTGGCTGACTCTGTTTTATGTGTGACGTCTGTCTTCTCAGTGACATCACCTCAATTCAGAGTAGCTGGCTGACTCTGTTTTAGGTGTGATGTCTGTCTTCTCAGTGACATCACCACAATTCAGAGTAGCTGGCTGACTCTGTTTTAGGTGTGACGTCTGTCTTCTCAGTGACATCACCTCAATTCAGAGTAGCTGGCTGACTCTGTTTTAGGTGTGACGTCTGTCTTCTCAGTGACATCCACAATTCAGACTAGCTGGCTGACTCTGTTTTAGGTGTGACGTCTGTCTTCTCAGTGACATCACCACAATTCAGAGTAGCTGGCTGACTCTGTTTTAGGTGTGACGTCTGTCTTCTCAGTGACATCACCACAATTCAGAGTAGCTGGCTGACTCTGTTTTATGTGTGACGTCTGTCTTCTCAGTGACATCACCACAATTCAGACTAGCTGGCTGACTCTGCTTTATGTGTGACGTCTGTCTTCTCAGTGACATCACCACAATTCAGACTAGCTGGCTGACTCTGTTTTAGGTGTGACGTCTGTTTTCTCAGTGACATCACCACAATTCAGACTAGCTGGCTGACTCTGTTTTATGTGTGACGTCTGTCTTCTCAGTGACATCACCACAATTCAGACTAGCTGGCTGACTCTGTTTTATGTGTGACGTCTGTTTTCTCAGTGACATCACCACAATTCAGACTAGCTGGCTGACTCTGTTTTATGTGTGACGTCTGTCTTCTCAGTGACATCACCACAATTCAGACTAGCTGGCTGACTCTGCTTTATGTGTGACGTCTGTCTTCTCAGTGACATCACCACAATTCAGACTAGCTGGCTGACTCTGTTTTATGTGTGACGTCTGTCTTCTCAGTGACATCACCTCAATTCAGGCTAGCTGGCTGACTCTGTTTTATGTGTGACGTCTGTCTTCTCAGTGACATCCACAATTCAGACTAGCTGGCTGACTCTGTTTTAGGTGTGACGTCTGTCTTCTCAGTGACATCACCACAATTCAGAGTAGCTGGCTGACTCTGTTTTATGTGTGACGTCTGTCTTCTCAGTGACATCACCACAATTCAGAGTAGCTGGCTGACTCTGTTTTAGGTGTGACGTCTGTTTTCTCAGTGACATCACCACAATTCAGACTAGCTGGCTGACTCTGTTTTATGTGTGACGTCTGTTTTCTCAGTGACATCACCACAATTCAGACTAGCTGGCTGACTCTGTTTTATGTGTGACGTCTGTTTTCTCAGTGACATCACCTCAATTCAGACTAGCTGGCTGACTCTGTTTTATGTGTGACGTCTGTCTTCTCAGTGACATCACCTCAATTCAGACTAGCTGGCTGACTCTGTTTTATGTGTGACGTCTGTCTTCTCAGTGACATCACCACAATTCAGACTAGCTGGCTGACTCTGCTTTATGTGTGACGTCTGTCTTCTCAGTGACATCACCACAATTCAGACTAGCTGGCTGACTCTGTTTTAGGTGTGACGTCTGTCTTCTCAGTGACATCACCTCAATTCAGACTAGCTGGCTGACTCTGTTTTAGGTGTGATGTCTGTCTTCTCAGTGACATCACCACAATTCAGACTAGCTGGCTGACTCTGTTTTAGGTGTGACGTCTGTCTTCTCAGTGACATCACCACAATTCAGACTAGCTGGCTGACTCTGTTTTAGGTGTGACGTCTGTCTTCTCAGTGACATCACCTCAATTCAGACTAGCTGGCTGACTCTGCTTTATGTGTGACGTCTGTCTTCTCAGTGACATCACCACAATTCAGAGTAGCTGGCTGACTCTGTTTTATGTGTGACGTCTGTCTTCTCAGTGACATCACCTCAATTCAGGCTAGCTGGCTGACTCTGTTTTAGGTGTGACATCTGTCTTCTCAGTGACATCACCACAATTCAGAGTAGCTGGCTGACTCTGTTTTATGTGTGACGTCTGTCTTCTCAGTGACATCCACAATTCAGACTAGCTGGCTGACTCTGTTTTAGGTGTGACGTCTGTCTTCTCAGTGACATCACCACAATTCAGAGTAGCTGGCTGACTCTGTTTTAGGTGTGACGTCTGTCTTCTCAGTGACATCACCACAATTCAGAGTAGCTGGCTGACTCTGTTTTATGTGTGACGTCTGTCTTCTCAGTGACATCACCACAATTCAGAGTAGCTGGCTGACTCTGTTTTAGGTGTGACGTCTGTCTTCTCAGTGACATCACCACAATTCAGACTAGCTGGCTGACTCTGTTTTATGTGTGACGTCTGTCTTCTCAGTGACATCACCTCAATTCAGAGTAGCTGGCTGACTCTGTTTTAGGTGTGACGTCTGTCTTCTCAGTGACATCACCACAATTCAGAGTAGCTGGCTGACTCTGTTTTAGGTGTGACGTCTGTCTTCTCAGTGACATCACCTCAATTCAGAGTAGCTGGCTGACTCTGTTTTAGGTGTGACGTCTGTCTTCTCAGTGACATCCACAATTCAGACTAGCTGGCTGACTCTGTTTTAGGTGTGACGTCTGTCTTCTCAGTGACATCACCACAATTCAGAGTAGCTGGCTGACTCTGTTTTAGGTGTGACGTCTGTCTTCTCAGTGACATCACCACAATTCAGAGTAGCTGGCTGACTCTGTTTTATGTGTGACGTCTGTCTTCTCAGTGACATCACCACAATTCAGACTAGCTGGCTGACTCTGCTTTATGTGTGACGTCTGTCTTCTCAGTGACATCACCACAATTCAGACTAGCTGGCTGACTCTGTTTTAGGTGTGACGTCTGTTTTCTCAGTGACATCACCACAATTCAGACTAGCTGGCTGACTCTGTTTTATGTGTGACGTCTGTCTTCTCAGTGACATCACCACAATTCAGACTAGCTGGCTGACTCTGTTTTATGTGTGACGTCTGTCTTCTCCGTGACATCCACAATTCAGACTAGCTGGCTGACTCTGTTTTAGGTGTGACGTCTGTCTTCTCAGTGACATCACCACAATTCAGAGTAGCTGGCTGACTCTGTTTTAGGTGTGACGTCTGTCTTCTCAGTGACATCACCACAATTCAGAGTAGCTGGCTGACTCTGTTTTATGTGTGACGTCTGTCTTCTCAGTGACATCACCACAATTCAGACTAGCTGGCTGACTCTGCTTTATGTGTGACGTCTGTCTTCTCAGTGACATCACCACAATTCAGAGTAGCTGGCTGACTCTGTTTTATGTGTGACGTCTGTCTTCTCAGTGACATCACCTCAATTCAGGCTAGCTGGCTGACTCTGTTTTAGGTGTGACATCTGTCTTCTCAGTGACATCACCACAATTCAGAGTAGCTGGCTGACTCTGTTTTATGTGTGACGTCTGTCTTCTCAGTGACATCACCACAATTCAGAGTAGCTGGCTGACTCTGTTTTAGGTGTGACGTCTGTCTTCTCAGTGACATCACCACAATTCAGAGTAGCTGGCTGACTCTGTTTTATGTGTGACGTCTGTCTTCTCAGTGACATCACCACAATTCAGAGTAGCTGGCTGACTCTGTTTTAT
Organism: Anomaloglossus baeobatrachus; assembly: GCF_048569485.1. Taxonomy (NCBI): domain Eukaryota; kingdom Metazoa; phylum Chordata; class Amphibia; order Anura; family Aromobatidae; genus Anomaloglossus; species Anomaloglossus baeobatrachus. The sequence continues at coordinate 3,605 of NW_027443986.1, read as the reverse complement.
GTGTGACGTCTGTTTTCTCAGTGACATCACCACAATTCAGACTAGCTGGCTGACTCTGTTTTATGTGTGACGTCTGTTTTCTCAGTGACATCACCTCAATTCAGACTAGCTGGCTGACTCTGTTTTATGTGTGACGTCTGTCTTCTCAGTGACATCACCTCAATTCAGACTAGCTGGCTGACTCTGTTTTATGTGTGACGTCTGTCTTCTCAGTGACATCACCACAATTCAGACTAGCTGGCTGACTCTGCTTTATGTGTGACGTCTGTCTTCTCAGTGACATCACCACAATTCAGACTAGCTGGCTGACTCTGTTTTAGGTGTGACGTCTGTCTTCTCAGTGACATCACCTCAATTCAGACTAGCTGGCTGACTCTGTTTTAGGTGTGATGTCTGTCTTCTCAGTGACATCACCACAATTCAGACTAGCTGGCTGACTCTGTTTTAGGTGTGACGTCTGTCTTCTCAGTGACATCACCACAATTCAGACTAGCTGGCTGACTCTGTTTTATGTGTGACGTCTGTCTTCTCAGTGACATCACCACAATTCAGACTAGCTGGCTGACTCTGTTTTAGGTGTGACGTCTGTCTTCTCAGTGACATCACCTCAATTCAGACTAGCTGGCTGACTCTGCTTTATGTGTGACGTCTGTCTTCTCAGTGACATCACCACAATTCAGAGTAGCTGGCTGACTCTGTTTTATGTGTGACGTCTGTCTTCTCAGTGACATCACCTCAATTCAGGCTAGCTGGCTGACTCTGTTTTAGGTGTGACATCTGTCTTCTCAGTGACATCACCACAATTCAGAGTAGCTGGCTGACTCTGTTTTATGTGTGACGTCTGTCTTCTCCGTGACATCCACAATTCAGACTAGCTGGCTGACTCTGTTTTAGGTGTGACGTCTGTCTTCTCAGTGACATCACCACAATTCAGAGTAGCTGGCTGACTCTGTTTTAGGTGTGACGTCTGTCTTCTCAGTGACATCACCACAATTCAGAGTAGCTGGCTGACTCTGTTTTATGTGTGACGTCTGTCTTCTCAGTGACATCACCACAATTCAGACTAGCTGGCTGACTCTGTTTTATGTGTGACGTCTGTCTTCTCAGTGACATCACCACAATTCAGAGTAGCTGGCTGACTCTGTTTTAGGTGTGACGTCTGTCTTCTCAGTGACATCACCACAATTCAGACTAGCTGGCTGACTCTGTTTTATGTGTGACGTCTGTCTTCTCAGTGACATCACCTCAATTCAGAGTAGCTGGCTGACTCTGTTTTAGGTGTGACGTCTGTCTTCTCAGTGACATCACCACAATTCAGAGTAGCTGGCTGACTCTGTTTTAGGTGTGACGTCTGTCTTCTCAGTGACATCACCTCAATTCAGAGTAGCTGGCTGACTCTGTTTTAGGTGTGACGTCTGTCTTCTCAGTGACATCCACAATTCAGACTAGCTGGCTGACTCTGTTTTAGGTGTGACGTCTGTCTTCTCAGTGACATCACCACAATTCAGAGTAGCTGGCTGACTCTGTTTTAGGTGTGACGTCTGTCTTCTCAGTGACATCACCACAATTCAGACTAGCTGGCTGACTCTGTTTTATGTGTGACGTCTGTCTTCTCAGTGACATCACCTCAATTCAGAGTAGCTGGCTGACTCTGTTTTAGGTGTGACATCTGTCTTCTCAGTGACATCACCACAATTCAGAGTAGCTGGCTGACTCTGTTTTATGTGTGACGTCTGTTTTCTCAGTGACATCACCTCAATTCAGACTAGCTGGCTGACTCTGTTTTAGGTGTGACGTCTGTCTTCTCAGTGACATCACCACAATTCAGAGTAGCTGGCTGACTCTGTTTTAGGTGTGACGTCTGTCTTCTGTCTTCTCAGTGACATCACCACAATTCAGGCTAGCTGGCTGACTCTGTTTTAGGTGTGACGTCTGTTTTCTCAGTGACATCACCACAATTCAGACTAGCTGGCTGACTCTGTTTTATGTGTGACGTCTGTCTTCTCAGTGACATCACCTCAATTCAGAGTAGCTGGCTGACTCTGTTTTAGGTGTGACGTCTGTCTTCTGTCTTCTCAGTGACATCACCACAATTCAGGCTAGCTGGCTGACTCTGTTTTAGGTGTGAGCTGGAAGTCTCTTTAAGGCCTCATTCAGATGTCTATGTGGCATGTATATGTTGTACCTGTTTTTTTACCACATGTACCCATTTTAACTTATACCATTCACGTGTCCTTTCTTTTTTTCACAGACTTGTGTCCATGCAAAAGACAAACAGCTTTTTTTTTTTTTTTTTTTGGAAGCATGGATGACACAGGCCAATACAAGCTCATGGGTGCTGTGCAATCCATGTGCTGTACATGTTTAACATTGCAAAGTATTCAAGAAGCTTTCTAATTTTTTTTTAGTTAAATGGTTATTCTCATCTCCAAGATCCTAGCCCAATTTGTAGAAGAGATAATAATAATATTAGCAAATACCTCCAATTATAAATATAGTATAGGTCTTCTGATTCACTATGTCGCTTAGCTCATGTCCAGGGCATTGCAGCTTAGGCATCCATGGTTACGACCACTATATGCATGGTCGTAACCATGGATACTTAAGCTACTGCAATATCCAATATGAGGTAAGTGACACTGTGACTCCGAACTATACTACATTTCTAATGTGAGGTATTTGCTATTACTGAGTATTATTATTATTATTATTATTATTATCATCATTATTATTATTACCACTACTACATATTGGGATAGGATCTTGGAGATGGGAATACCCCTTTAATGATTCATATGTGACATACACTGATGAGACACCGATGATAAAAACAGACACATTGATGACACACTGATCCAAAACACTGATGATATCTGTACACTTTTCATGGTCGTGTGAATTAGGCCTAAGAATGTAAGCATATTGAGCCTCATTCTGACAATCTATAGACTTACATTGTAAAAGCCACTTCTGGATCATGAACTGTGAGGCGTGACCTGGAGATTCTGCAGAGTGGGGATGTCACTGAGAAGAGGATCCTTGGGAGAGTGACTGTAGTTGAATATATTAATAACCACGGGACTGCTTGTTTAATATGGCAGTATTGCATGATAAAGTTGTTATTGCTTTTAACAGGTGTGACCCATGCTGCCATATGGGCAGCTTGTATTTCTTATCTGAGTGCCGCAGTTCCTCCAGCATTACGGACGTCTGCTCAGGGAATTCTTCAGGGCCTTCATCTTGGACTTGGAAGAGGCTGTGGTGCTATGATTGGAGGTGTATTGGTCAATTTCTTTGGTAAGACTTAAATGTTTCAACTAATCCCTTCACACCTAGATAATTTTTCCATTTTTCTTTTATTATTATTTTTTCCTCCAATTCTTGCAAGAGCCATAACTTTTTTTATTTTCCCATCCATATAGCCATGTCAGGACTTTTTTTTTTTTTTTGTGAGACGACTTTTGAATGGCACCATTCATTTTATGTATAACAGCAATAAAATTCAATCCTTTATTAGTATTGATTAAAAAAGAAGAATCCAAGTTCCTCTTGTTCCACAAATCAATTCAAAAAGCCATCACCATGTGTAGTTGATTCTATATACC
>NW_027443985.1:0-31286 GCF_048569485.1 Anomaloglossus baeobatrachus | reverse complement strand
CTGTAATCTGCTGTGGAGTCAGAGGCACTGCTCTGTACAATGGATCTGTATGTCCTGTATAATCTGCTGTGGAGTCAGAAACCGCACTGCTCTGTACAATGGATCTCTGTGTCCAGTGTAATCTGCTGTGGAGTCAGAGGCCGCACTGCTCTGTACAATGGATCTCTGTGTCCAGTGTAATCTGCTGTGGAGTCAGAGGCCGCACTGCTCTGAACAATGCATCTCTATGTCCAGTGTAATTTGCTGTGGAGTCAGAGGCTGCAGCTTCAAGTATAGAAAATACTCCCTGTGACATCACCAGAGTCTGTGGTTCCACAGCTGGGACTTCTGCTAACATGTTTGAGAGCTGTTGCTTTGAGTCCTAGGGTGGGATGAAAAAAAATATATATTTTTTATCATTTCTTTATACCATAGTAGTTTTATAGGAACAAAAATATCTGACTTTTTGTTAACCTTCATAGAGATATATGTATACATATTCAGTATACATCTCTATGTAGCTGAATAATCTGCTTCTGACTTCTATGCCTGCAATTCAGGTGAAGATTACCAAATCCTCCTATATCTCTCAGTCCAGTGGCTCAATGGTAGAGCTGCTGCCTATGGGCAAAGAGCTCATGAGTTTTAGGCGGGCTTTGCACGCTGCGACATCGGTAACAATGTGTTACCGATGCTGCAGCGATAGTCCCGCCCCCGTCGCATGTGCGATATCTAGTGAAAGCTGCCGTAGCGATTATTATCGCTACGGCAGCTTCACACGCACATACCTGCCGTGCGACGTCCCTCTGGCCGGTGACCCGCCTCCTTCCTAAGGGGGCGGGTCGTGTGGCGTCACAGCGACGTCACACGGCAGGCGGCCAATTGAAGCGGAGGGGCGGAGATGAGCAGGATGTAAACATCCCGCCCACCTCCGTCCTTCTCATTGCAGCCGGGAGGCAGGTAGGTGATGATCCTCGCTCCTGCGGCTTCACACACAGTGATGTGTGCTGCCGCAGGAGCGAGGAACAACATCGCACCTGTCGCTGCACCGGCATTATGGAAATGTCGGAGGCTGCAGCGATGATACGATAACGACGCTTTTGCGGTCGTTCATCGTATCAAAAAGGTTTTGCACGTTGCGATATCGACTGCGACGCCGGATGTGTGTCACTTTCGATTTGACCCCATCGACATCGCACGTGCGATGTCGCAACGTGCAAAGCTGCCCTTAGTCCTGGGAAAGCAGAGCAGATGACAATTTAATTTATTCACTGAGAGGAGGAACCAAGGCAAAAGCCCTCAAACCAGGACAATCCAGCTGAATCTGGGATGGTTGGGAGCTATGCACCAGATGCAACTCATAGGGCAGTCTCTGGGACTGTGCCAGCTGACCCCAGGACAGGGATGGGCTCAGGTATGAACAGATACAGTCTCTATTGCTGGCAGGATGGGTGATCCAGACAGGACGGCTGGTACAGGCGGCCACAGCAGACACTGGGAAACAGGTACAGGTAGTGGGCAAAGGAAAACCAGACCTAGCAGAACCAGCAAGAGAGAAACTGACTAAACACGTTGCTCCGGTCCCTCCCCTAAAGGGAGGAGGCCATAAATACCTAGTGCTGCTCAGCCCATAGGCCGAGAGGCACTTCTCGGTAAAAGAGCACTGGCTCTTTAAGAGCAGGAAAGGCATGCGTGCACCTAGGCTGCTTTCACACTACGTCTTTTTAACATGCGTCCTGAACGTTTTTTTGCTGTAAAAGCGGATCCTGCTTTTACAGCAAAAAATGCATGCAAACGCATTTGTTATTTTGCAGGATCCTGTCACTGGATGTTTAGGGGCGGGCATTGGAGTCATGTGATCGGGAGTGAGGGGAACTAAACGTGCCAGACTGGGAGCCGGCATCTGACAGCTGCGAGGCTCGTAACCAAGGTAAACATCGGGTATACTTGCTTGGATACCCGATATTTACTTTGGTTACGAGCGTCTGCAGCTGCTAGGAGCCGGGCTCCCTGTACACGTAACCAACGTAAACATCGGGTAACTAAGAGAAGTGGTTACCCGATATTTACCTTGGTTACGAGTGTCCGCAGCTCTCAGGTGGGAGAGAGAGAGGGGGAGAGAGACAGAGAGGGAGGGGGAGAGAGACAGATCACGGGGCTGGTTTCTGGGCATGCTCAGTAGAGCAAGCAGGATCCTGCCTATCAGTACGCCAGCGTTCACATGCGTTTGCTGTTTAGTCAGGATCCAGCAATTTGCAGAAGTTGGACGCAGCTCAAAAACACTACAAGTAGCGTTTTTGAAAGATGTTAAAAAACTGCAAGTCGCTGGATCCTCACTATAATGCACGCAAACGCAGGTGAACGCATGTTAATGCGAGTCCAGTGCAAATGCATTGAAATGAAAACGCATTTGCACTGGATCCGTTTCTGCGTTAAAAAAACGTTCAGGACGCATGTTAAAAAAACGTACTGTGAAAGCCGCCTAAGCATGCTCCTGGAGGACCTGTGCGTCATGCGCAGACCCCGGAAGCAGAAGAGGACATGTATGGCTGTGGACAGGTGGGGAAGGGTATGTCAATGTTCTTGCTGTAGGGAAGAAAACAGGATAGCGCAGGGATGACGGCATTACAAGGGGAATGAATAGGATGCTGCACTGCTCGTCATGTGGCGCCCCTGAGGCTTCCGTCGCCACAGGTCATTGCACCCCATCTGCGGTGTGATGCCCCATTCTGGGGGAGGAAGAGAGTGAACTCCGGTCCCCTGGTAAATTCACACTACACCCATTGCTAGGGACACACAGGACCAGGGAAAGTGGCAGGCACCCCTCCCATGCTGCATGCTGAGAGGGGCTGTAAGACCCATCCCTGCTCCCATAGGGTGGTAGCTTAGCAACTGGGGAGGTGGGAGGAGCCACCAGAGAGCAGATAGAGAAAGGAAGGTCAAGCTATGAAGCTAGTTGCAGTTTACCTCAGGGAGTGAGAGAGTGAGGAGCCAGCATGTAGTTGGAGAAGAAGAACGAGAGCAAGGAGGGAGGAGGAGGCCTGCTGGAGGCAGGCAAGGAGGAGAAAGAAAGAAAGAAAGAAAGAAAGAAAGAAAGAAGGAAAGAAAGGCTCCAAGTCAGTCAGGAGCAGAGGAACTGAAGGAGACGCTTCCTGGTGAAGAACCTGGGACCCAGAGGTCCAGGTGACACCACGCAGAGACAGAAGGAGTCGCAGGGCCGCGGGTAGTCCTGTAGGTACCACGAGCAGTCCTTGTTGGGTACCGAAGCCGAGGGCCCAGAGGCGCTACGAGTAGCTGCAGGCTGCGGTGGCCTGGTCCACAGTGACATCGGTGGAGTGATTAGCTGCGACAGGGGACGGTCCCTAGAGACTGGAGGAGTGCAAAGACAATCTCCAAACAGTAAAAACCGAGGCCCAGGGACGTTGTAAGCTCCCAGGGCCAGAACCCAGAGCAGACCTTCAGAAAAGGGGTAATCAGCCGACAGGTGACCCCCCAGCCTGGAGGCTGTAGTGGAGGCCAAGCCAGGTCCATCTTAACTAAGGCAAGGCTAGTGAAGACAGCAGAGAAGGAGACACTAAGAGAAGGGTACCGGATTTCACGCTCTGAATCACCCAGAAGGCGGAGGTCCCTGACAGTGGTCCCAGCAGTCCGAGGGTCCTGCTACAGCTGTGACAAGAACTGTGAGTAAAGAACTTGAACTGCACCCTTGGAGTTGCCTCTGTCATTTCATCTGCATAGACACTAACAAGCACCAACTGTGCCCCGGGCATTGCTCCACCTGTGGGGAGCAGTACCACCATTGCTGCCATAACACCATCCCGGAGGCCTCACACAGCAGCGGCGGCTTATAAGCCGCATACCACAGGTGGCGTCACGAACACAACCATTAACAAGCAAGCCACATATTTTACTGACACCCACCAGGGCCACGGAGCCGGGCCCAGCCACCACTGACTACCACCGGACTAGTCCGGCCCGGCACCGGGTGTCCCATAGCCCTGGGGTGGGCGAGTCAACTTTTGGCGTCACGAACAGGATTTCATGCCCGGTCTAACCGGGTACTGTGCGCCTGAAGAACCGTGTGACAGACTGTGTACTTTACTGAGAAACCGCCGCCATTAGCGCTGCTGAGAGCGGGAAGAAGGGGGGCGTGTCAGAAGAAAGGGCGCGAAGAGAAGCCCCGTCCCCTTGTCCAAGAAAAGAGCGCGAAGCGGTGCCCGCCATAGAAGTCGGAGGAAGAAAAGATGGCGCGTGAAGAAGCTAAAAGGATGGACGCCGAGCAACGAGCGGCCAGAGGAGGAGTGGCCGAGCCGGGACACGCACCTCAGAACCGGGTTGTGTCCTGCGTCCTGGAGAGCGGAGAAGATCCAGCAGCCGCTGCAGAGCCGGGTAAAGAGAGTGACACCCCCAGCCGGCGGAGCCCGGATTGCCAGGTGGGGTTCCTGCCCGGTCCTCCTGCAGGCGCGCGTGCCACGACCGCAGCTCCGATACCAGCACCCTGCAGCAAGACAGCGACCACCAGAACACCGGAGATGCAACTGAGGGGTGAGTCATTTAATGCCCCTGCCGGCGCGAGAGCCCCAACCCCCGCTGCCATGCCCGCGGTCCCTGGAGGGACGCTCGACGCGGCGACGCCGATCCGGGCCGCAGCTACGCCAGGTGCGGCCCGCCAAGATCTCACCGCCGGAGCGACGCCCATCCACACCGCAGCAGCGACTCCAACCCAGGCCGCCGCCATGCCAGGCGCGGCCCGCCAAGACAAAGAGGCAGCCCCAGAAGAGCCAGAGTGGCGCCGTATGGCTGGTAACCCCCTGCAAGCCAGCAGCCTCGCGCCAGCCAGTAACCCTATGCAAGCCAGCAGCACTACCTCAGAGCAGGCCCAGGCCGCAGCATCTTGCAGCGGGCCTGCTACAGCCACGCAGGAGACGCAGACTGTGCTGACCGCTGTCTACCTGCTGCCAGGTGGGGAGCTGGAGAAGAATCCCTACATGTAAAGAAGTAAGAAGCAGCTGAACTGTACATAGCCCCTCATTCTTTTCGAAGAAGTCCCTCATGTTTTGCCCCTGATTCTTTTCGAAGATGACACCCTTTCCTACTGTACTGCCCCTGATGCTTTTTGAAGACGTCACCCCCCATGTTATGTGCTACCGGGCCACTGAACTGGAATGTGGGCCCCGGTGAAAGTGTATGTGTTATGTCCTACCAGGCCACTGGACTTAGTGGCTGGTATGTTGTTTATGTGTCCTATGTAACCAGGCCATTGGACTTAATGGCTGGTTGATTGTCCCATTATTGTCTGATGGAAAGAAACGAACTGCCGGGCTACTGGACTTGTAGTAGCCAAAAATGTAATTAGTTGCACCCGTTGTGCCCCCTACCAGAATTATGGGGGATTTGCCTGAACCGTGCAATGGACTGGAAGTGCACACTTAGAGTTTTCTTTATAAGAAGTTCGCAACGTTCATGATATGTGCCTCCCATAAAGGGAAGAAATGTTTTACAGTTTATGTTATTGCATACCAAAAATGTTTTGCAGTTCTCCATATGTTTTTGTTGTTTTTCAGCCCGAGGACGTGCTGGGATTTGCTGTGGGGGAGTGTGGCGCCCCTGAGGCTTCCGTCGCCACAGGTCATTGCACCCCATCTGCGGTGTGATGCCCCATTCTGGGGGAGGAAGAGAGTGAACTCCGGTCCCCTGGTAAATTCACACTACACCCATTGCTAGGGACACACAGGACCAGGGAAAGTGGCAGGCAACCCTCCCATGCTGCATGCTGAGAGGGGCTGTAAGACCCATCCCTGCTCCCATAGGCTGGTAGCTTAGCAACTGGGGAGGTGGGAGGAGCCACCAGAGAGCAGATAGAGAAAGGAAGGTCAAGCTAGTTGCAGTTTACCTCAGGGAGTGAGAGAGTGAGGAGCCAGCATGTAGTTGGAGAAGAAGAACGAGAGCAAGGAGGGAGGAGGAGGCCTGCTGGAGGCAGGCAAGGAGGAAAGAAAGAAAGAAAGAAAGAAGGAAAGAAAGGCTCCAAGTCAGTCAGGAGCAGAGGAACTGAAGGAGACGCTTCCTGGTGAAGAACCTGGGACCCAGAGGTCCAGGTGACACCACGCAGAGACAGAAGGAGTCGCAGGGCCGCGGGTAGTCCTGTAGGTACCACGAGCAGTCCTTGTTGGGTACCGAAGCCGAGGGCCCAGAGGCGCTACGAGTAGCTGCAGGCTGCGGTGGCCTGGTCCACAGTGACATCGGTGGAGTGATTAGCTGCGACAGGGGACGGTCCCTAGAGACTGGAGGAGTGCAAAGACAATCTCCAAACAGTAAAAACCGAGGCCCAGGGACGTTGTAAGCTCCCAGGGCCAGAACCCAGAGCAGACCTTCAGAAAAGGGGTAATCAGCCGACAGGTGACCCCCCAGCCTGGAGGCTGTAGTGGAGGCCAAGCCAGGTCCATCTTACTAAGGCAAGGCTAGCGAAGACAGCAGAGAAGGAGACACTAAGAGAAGGGTACCGGATTTCACACTCTGAATCACCCAGAAGGCGGAGGTCCCTGACAGTGGTCCCAGCAGTCCGAGGGTCCTGCTACAGCTGTGACAAGAACTGTGAGTAAAGAACTTGAACTGCACCCTTGGAGTTGCCTCTGTCATTTCATCTGCATAGACACTCACAAGCACCAACTGTGCCCCGGGCATTGCTCCACCTGTGGGGAGCAGTACTACCATTGCTGCCATAACACCATCCCGGAGGCCTCACACAGCAGCGGCGGCTTATTAGCCGCATACCACAGGTGGCGTCACGAACACAACCATTAACAAGCAAGCCACATATTTTACTGACACCCACCAGGGCCACGGAGCCGGGCCCAGCCACCACTGACTACCACCGGACTAGTCCGGCCCGGCACCGGGTGTCCCATAGCCCTGGGGTGGGCGAGTCAGTCACCCAGTGTGGGGGAATGAATAGGATGGTGAACCAGTCATCTACGAGTGTGGGGGAATGAATAAGACAGTGCACCACTCTTCTGCCAGTGTGGGGGAAGGAATAGGATGATGCACCAGTCATCTAGAAGTGCCCAATCACTTCTTTCATTCAGTCTTTGGACATCGCTTTTCCCTCACCCTGTCCTCGGAGGGCACATTTCCACTCTTCTGCTGCCTCCTCATGTGCCTCATCCTGTCCTCGGAGGGCACATTTCCACTCTTTTGCTGCCTCCTCGTGTGCCTCATCCTGTCCTCGGAGGGCACATTTCCACTCTTCTGCTGCCTCCTCGTGTGCCTCATCCTGTCCTCGGAGGGCACATTTCCACTCTTCTGCTGCCTCCTCGTGTGCCTCACCCTGTCCTCGGAGGGCACATTTCCACTCTTCTGCTGCCTCCTCGTGTGCCTCATCCTGTCCTCGGAGGGCACATTTCCACTCTTCTATTGCCTCCTCATGTGCCTCACCCTGTCCTCGGAGGGCACATTTCCACCTCTTCTGCTGCCTCCTCCTGTGCCTCACCCTGTCCTCGGAGGGCACATTTCCACTCTTTTGCTGCCTCCTCGTGTGCCTCACCCTGTCCTCGGAGGGTACATTTCCACCTCTTCTGCTGCCTCCTCCTGTGCCTCACCCTGTCCTCGGAGGGCACATTTCCACTCTTTTGCTGCCTCCTCGTGTGCCTCACCCTGTCCTCGGAGGGCACATTTCCACCTCTTCTGCTGCCTCCTCGTGTGCCTCACCCTGTCCTCGGAGGGTACATTTCCACCTCTTCTGCTGCCTCCTCCTGTGCCTCACCCTGTCCTCGGAGGGCACATTTCCACTCTTTTGCTGCCTCCTCGTGTGCCTCATCCTGTCCTCGGAGGGCACATTTCCACTCTTTTGCTGCCTCCTCGTGTGCCTCACCCTGTCCTCGGAGGGCACATTTCCACTCTTTTGCTGCCTCCTCGTGTGCCTCATCCTGTCCTCGGAGGGCACATTTCCACTCTTCTGCTGCCTCCTCGTGTGCCTCACCCTGTCCTCGGAGGGCACATTTCCACTCTTCTGCTGCCTCCTCGTGTGCCTCACCCTGTCCTCGGAGGGCACATTTCCACTCTTTTGCTGCCTCCTCGTGTGCCTCATCCTGTCCTCGGAGGGCACATTTCCACTCTTTTGCTGCCTCCTCGTGTGCCTCATCCTGTCCTCGGAGGGCACATTTCCACTCTTTTGCTGCCTCCTCGTGTGCCTCATCCTGTCCTCGGAGGGTACATTTCCACCTCTTCTGCTGCCTCCTCCTGTGCCTCACCCTGTCCTCGGAGGGCACATTTCCACTCTTTTGCTGCCTCCTCGTGTGCCTCACCCTGTCCTCGGAGGGCACATTTCCACTCTTTTGCTGCCTCCTCGTGTGCCTCATCCTGTCCTCGGAGGGCACATTTCCACTCTTTTGCTGCCTCCTCGTGTGCCTCATCCTGTCCTCGGAGGGCACATTTCCACTCTTCTGCTGCCTCCTCATGTGCCTCACCCTGTCCTTGGAGGGCACATTTACACTCTTTTGCTGCCTCCTCGTGTGCCTCACCCTGTCCTCGGAGGGTACATTTCCACCTCTTCTGCTGCCTCCTCCTGTGCCTCACCCTGTCCTCGGAGGGCACATTTCCACTCTTTTGCTGCCTCCTCGTGTGCCTCACCCTGTCCTCGGAGGGCACATTTCCACTCTTTTGCTGCCTCCTCGTGTGCCTCATCCTGTCCTCGGAGGGCACATTTCCACTCTTTTGCTGCCTCCTCGTGTGCCTCACCCTGTCCTCGGAGGGCACATTTCCACCTCTTCTGCTGCCTCCTCCTGTGCCTCACCCTGTCCTCGGAGGGCACATTTCCACCTCTTCTGCTGCCTCCTCATGTGCCTCACCCTGTCCTCGGAGGGCACATTTCCACTCTTCTGCTGCCTCCTCGTGTGCCTCACCCTGTCCTCGGAGGGTACATTTCCACCTCTTCTGCTGCCTCCTCCTGTGCCTCACCCTGTCCTCGGAGGGCACATTTCCACTCTTTTGCTGCCTCCTCGTGTGCCTCACCCTGTCCTCGGAGGGTACATTTCCACCTCTTCTGCTGCCTCCTCCTGTGCCTCACCCTGTCCTCGGAGGGCACATTTCCACTCTTTTGCTGCCTCCTCGTGTGCCTCACCCTGTCCTCGGAGGGCACATTTCCACCTCTTCTGCTGCCTCCTCGTGTGCCTCACCCTGTCCTCGGAGGGTACATTTCCACCTCTTCTGCTGCCTCCTCCTGTGCCTCACCCTGTCCTCGGAGGGCACATTTCCACTCTTTTGCTGCCTCCTCGTGTGCCTCATCCTGTCCTCGGAGGGCACATTTCCACTCTTTTGCTGCCTCCTCGTGTGCCTCACCCTGTCCTCGGAGGGCACATTTCCACTCTTTTGCTGCCTCCTCGTGTGCCTCATCCTGTCCTCGGAGGGCACATTTCCACTCTTCTGCTGCCTCCTCGTGTGCCTCACCCTGTCCTCGGAGGGCACATTTCCACTCTTCTGCTGCCTCCTCGTGTGCCTCACCCTGTCCTCGGAGGGCACATTTCCACTCTTTTGCTGCCTCCTCGTGTGCCTCATCCTGTCCTCGGAGGGCACATTTCCACTCTTTTGCTGCCTCCTCGTGTGCCTCATCCTGTCCTCGGAGGGCACATTTCCACTCTTTTGCTGCCTCCTCGTGTGCCTCATCCTGTCCTCGGAGGGTACATTTCCACCTCTTCTGCTGCCTCCTCCTGTGCCTCACCCTGTCCTCGGAGGGCACATTTCCACTCTTTTGCTGCCTCCTCGTGTGCCTCACCCTGTCCTCGGAGGGCACATTTCCACTCTTTTGCTGCCTCCTCGTGTGCCTCATCCTGTCCTCGGAGGGCACATTTCCACTCTTTTGCTGCCTCCTCGTGTGCCTCATCCTGTCCTCGGAGGGCACATTTCCACCTCTTCTGCTGCCTCCTCGTGTGCCTCACCCTGTCCTCGGAGGGTACATTTCCACCTCTTCTGCTGCCTCCTCCTGTGCCTCACCCTGTCCTCGGAGGGCACATTTCCACTCTTTTGCTGCCTCCTCGTGTGCCTCACCCTGTCCTCGGAGGGCACATTTCCACTCTTTTGCTGCCTCCTCGTGTGCCTCATCCTGTCCTCGGAGGGCACATTTCCACTCTTTTGCTGCCTCCTCATGTGCCTTACCCTGTCCTCGGAGGGCACATTTCCACCTCTTCTGCTGCCTCCTCCTGTGCCTCACCCTGTCCTCGGAGGGCACATTTCCACTCTTTTGCTGCCTCATCGTGTGCCTCACCCTGTCCTCGGAGGGCACATTTCCACCTCTTCTGCTGCCTCCTCCTGTGCCTCACCCTGTCCTCGGAGGGCACATTTTCACTCTTTTGCTGCCTCCTCGTGTGCCTCACCCTGTCCTCGGAGGGCACATTTCCACTCTTTTGCTGCCTCCTCATGTGCCTTACCCTGTCCTCGGAGGGCACATTTCCACCTCTTCTGCTGCCTCCTCATGTGCCTCACCCTGTCCTCGGAGGGCACATTTCCACTCTTCTGCTGCCTCCTCGTGTGCCTCACCCTGTCCTCGGAGGGTACATTTCCACCTCTTCTGCTGCCTCCTCCTGTGCCTCACCCTGTCCTCGGAGGGCACATTTCCACTCTTTTGCTGCCTCCTCGTGTGCCTCACCCTGTCCTCGGAGGGCACATTTCCACCTCTTCTGCTGCCTCCTCCTGTGCCTCACCCTGTCCTCGGAGGGCACATTTTCACTCTTTTGCTGCCTCCTCGTGTGCCTCACCCTGTCCTCGGAGGGCACATTTCCACTCTTTTGCTGCCTCCTCATGTGCCTTACCCTGTCCTCGGAGGGCACATTTCCACCTCTTCTGCTGCCTCCTCATGTGCCTCACCCTGTCCTCGGAGGGCACATTTCCACTCTTCTGCTGCCTCCTCGTGTGCCTCACCCTGTCCTCGGAGGGTACATTTCCACCTCTTCTGCTGCCTCCTCCTGTGCCTCACCCTGTCCTCGGAGGGCACATTTCCACTCTTTTGCTGCCTCCTCGTGTGCCTCACCCTGTCCTCGGAGGGTACATTTCCACCTCTTCTGCTGCCTCCTCCTGTGCCTCACCCTGTCCTCGGAGGGCACATTTCCACTCTTTTGCTGCCTCCTCGTGTGCCTCACCCTGTCCTCGGAGGGCACATTTCCACCTCTTCTGCTGCCTCCTCGTGTGCCTCACCCTGTCCTCGGAGGGTACATTTCCACCTCTTCTGCTGCCTCCTCCTGTGCCTCACCCTGTCCTCGGAGGGCACATTTCCACTCTTTTGCTGCCTCCTCGTGTGCCTCATCCTGTCCTCGGAGGGCACATTTCCACTCTTTTGCTGCCTCCTCGTGTGCCTCACCCTGTCCTCGGAGGGCACATTTCCACTCTTTTGCTGCCTCCTCGTGTGCCTCATCCTGTCCTCGGAGGGCACATTTCCACTCTTCTGCTGCCTCCTCGTGTGCCTCACCCTGTCCTCGGAGGGCACATTTCCACTCTTCTGCTGCCTCCTCGTGTGCCTCACCCTGTCCTCGGAGGGCACATTTCCACTCTTTTGCTGCCTCCTCGTGTGCCTCATCCTGTCCTCGGAGGGCACATTTCCACTCTTTTGCTGCCTCCTCGTGTGCCTCATCCTGTCCTCGGAGGGCACATTTCCACTCTTTTGCTGCCTCCTCGTGTGCCTCATCCTGTCCTCGGAGGGTACATTTCCACCTCTTCTGCTGCCTCCTCCTGTGCCTCACCCTGTCCTCGGAGGGCACATTTCCACTCTTTTGCTGCCTCCTCGTGTGCCTCACCCTGTCCTCGGAGGGCACATTTCCACTCTTTTGCTGCCTCCTCGTGTGCCTCATCCTGTCCTCGGAGGGCACATTTCCACTCTTTTGCTGCCTCCTCGTGTGCCTCATCCTGTCCTCGGAGGGCACATTTCCACCTCTTCTGCTGCCTCCTCGTGTGCCTCACCCTGTCCTCGGAGGGTACATTTCCACCTCTTCTGCTGCCTCCTCCTGTGCCTCACCCTGTCCTCGGAGGGCACATTTCCACTCTTTTGCTGCCTCCTCGTGTGCCTCACCCTGTCCTCGGAGGGCACATTTCCACTCTTTTGCTGCCTCCTCGTGTGCCTCATCCTGTCCTCGGAGGGCACATTTCCACTCTTTTGCTGCCTCCTCATGTGCCTTACCCTGTCCTCGGAGGGCACATTTCCACCTCTTCTGCTGCCTCCTCCTGTGCCTCACCCTGTCCTCGGAGGGCACATTTCCACTCTTTTGCTGCCTCATCGTGTGCCTCACCCTGTCCTCGGAGGGCACATTTCCACCTCTTCTGCTGCCTCCTCCTGTGCCTCACCCTGTCCTCGGAGGGCACATTTTCACTCTTTTGCTGCCTCCTCGTGTGCCTCACCCTGTCCTCGGAGGGCACATTTCCACTCTTTTGCTGCCTCCTCATGTGCCTTACCCTGTCCTCGGAGGGCACATTTCCACCTCTTCTGCTGCCTCCTCATGTGCCTCACCCTGTCCTCGGAGGGCACATTTCCACTCTTCTGCTGCCTCCTCGTGTGCCTCACCCTGTCCTCGGAGGGTACATTTCCACCTCTTCTGCTGCCTCCTCCTGTGCCTCACCCTGTCCTCGGAGGGCACATTTCCACTCTTTTGCTGCCTCCTCGTGTGCCTCACCCTGTCCTCGGAGGGTACATTTCCACCTCTTCTGCTGCCTCCTCCTGTGCCTCACCCTGTCCTCGGAGGGCACATTTCCACTCTTTTGCTGCCTCCTCGTGTGCCTCACCCTGTCCTCGGAGGGCACATTTCCACCTCTTCTGCTGCCTCCTCGTGTGCCTCACCCTGTCCTCGGAGGGTACATTTCCACCTCTTCTGCTGCCTCCTCCTGTGCCTCACCCTGTCCTCGGAGGGCACATTTCCACTCTTTTGCTGCCTCCTCGTGTGCCTCATCCTGTCCTCGGAGGGCACATTTCCACTCTTTTGCTGCCTCCTCGTGTGCCTCACCCTGTCCTCGGAGGGCACATTTCCACTCTTTTGCTGCCTCCTCGTGTGCCTCATCCTGTCCTCGGAGGGCACATTTCCACTCTTCTGCTGCCTCCTCGTGTGCCTCACCCTGTCCTCGGAGGGCACATTTCCACTCTTCTGCTGCCTCCTCGTGTGCCTCACCCTGTCCTCGGAGGGCACATTTCCACTCTTTTGCTGCCTCCTCGTGTGCCTCATCCTGTCCTCGGAGGGCACATTTCCACTCTTTTGCTGCCTCCTCGTGTGCCTCATCCTGTCCTCGGAGGGCACATTTCCACTCTTTTGCTGCCTCCTCGTGTGCCTCATCCTGTCCTCGGAGGGTACATTTCCACCTCTTCTGCTGCCTCCTCCTGTGCCTCACCCTGTCCTCGGAGGGCACATTTCCACTCTTTTGCTGCCTCCTCGTGTGCCTCACCCTGTCCTCGGAGGGCACATTTCCACTCTTTTGCTGCCTCCTCGTGTGCCTCATCCTGTCCTCGGAGGGCACATTTCCACTCTTTTGCTGCCTCCTCGTGTGCCTCATCCTGTCCTCGGAGGGCACATTTCCACTCTTCTGCTGCCTCCTCGTGTGCCTCACCCTGTCCTCGGAGGGCACATTTCCACTCTTCTGCTGCCTCCTCGTGTGCCTCACCCTGTCCTCGGAGGGCACATTTCCACTCTTTTGCTGCCTCCTCGTGTGCCTCATCCTGTCCTCGGAGGGCACATTTCCACTCTTTTGCTGCCTCCTCGTGTGCCTCATCCTGTCCTCGGAGGGCACATTTCCACTCTTTTGCTGCCTCCTCGTGTGCCTCATCCTGTCCTCGGAGGGTACATTTCCACCTCTTCTGCTGCCTCCTCCTGTGCCTCACCCTGTCCTCGGAGGGCACATTTCCACTCTTTTGCTGCCTCCTCGTGTGCCTCACCCTGTCCTCGGAGGGCACATTTCCACTCTTTTGCTGCCTCCTCGTGTGCCTCATCCTGTCCTCGGAGGGCACATTTCCACTCTTTTGCTGCCTCCTCGTGTGCCTCATCCTGTCCTCGGAGGGCACATTTCCACCTCTTCTGCTGCCTCCTCGTGTGCCTCACCCTGTCCTCGGAGGGTACATTTCCACCTCTTCTGCTGCCTCCTCATGTGCCTCACCCTGTCCTCGGAGGGCACATTTCCACTCTTTTGCTGCCTCCTCGTGTGCCTCACCCTGTCCTCGGAGGGCACATTTCCACTCTTTTGCTGCCTCCTCGTGTGCCTCATCCTGTCCTCGGAGGGCACATTTCCACTCTTTTGCTGCCTCCTCATGTGCCTTACCCTGTCCTCGGAGGGCACATTTCCACCTCTTCTGCTGCCTCCTCCTGTGCCTCACCCTGTCCTCGGAGGGCACATTTCCACTCTTTTGCTGCCTCCTCGTGTGCCTCACCCTGTCCTCGGAGGGCACATTTCCACCTCTTCTGCTGCCTCCTCCTGTGCCTCACCCTGTCCTCGGAGGGCACATTTCCACTCTTTTGCTGCCTCCTCGTGTGCCTCACCCTGTCCTCGGAGGGCACATTTCCACTCTTTTGCTGCCTCCTCATGTGCCTTACCCTGTCCTCGGAGGGCACATTTCCACCTCTTCTGCTGCCTCCTCATGTGCCTCACCCTGTCCTCGGAGGGCACATTTCCACTCTTCTGCTGCCTCCTCGTGTGCCTCACCCTGTCCTCGGAGGGTACATTTCCACCTCTTCTGCTGCCTCCTCCTGTGCCTCACCCTGTCCTCGGAGGGCACATTTCCACTCTTTTGCTGCCTCCTCGTGTGCCTCACCCTGTCCTCGGAGGGTACATTTCCACCTCTTCTGCTGCCTCCTCCTGTGCCTCACCCTGTCCTCGGAGGGCACATTTCCACTCTTTTGCTGCCTCCTCGTGTGCCTCACCCTGTCCTCGGAGGGCACATTTCCACCTCTTCTGCTGCCTCCTCGTGTGCCTCACCCTGTCCTCGGAGGGTACATTTCCACCTCTTCTGCTGCCTCCTCCTGTGCCTCACCCTGTCCTCGGAGGGCACATTTCCACTCTTTTGCTGCCTCCTCGTGTGCCTCATCCTGTCCTCGGAGGGCACATTTCCACTCTTTTGCTGCCTCCTCGTGTGCCTCACCCTGTCCTCGGAGGGCACATTTCCACTCTTTTGCTGCCTCCTCGTGTGCCTCATCCTGTCCTCGGAGGGCACATTTCCACTCTTCTGCTGCCTCCTCGTGTGCCTCACCCTGTCCTCGGAGGGCACATTTCCACTCTTCTGCTGCCTCCTCGTGTGCCTCACCCTGTCCTCGGAGGGCACATTTCCACTCTTTTGCTGCCTCCTCGTGTGCCTCATCCTGTCCTCGGAGGGCACATTTCCACTCTTTTGCTGCCTCCTCGTGTGCCTCATCCTGTCCTCGGAGGGCACATTTCCACTCTTTTGCTGCCTCCTCGTGTGCCTCATCCTGTCCTCGGAGGGTACATTTCCACCTCTTCTGCTGCCTCCTCCTGTGCCTCACCCTGTCCTCGGAGGGCACATTTCCACTCTTTTGCTGCCTCCTCGTGTGCCTCACCCTGTCCTCGGAGGGCACATTTCCACTCTTTTGCTGCCTCCTCGTGTGCCTCATCCTGTCCTCGGAGGGCACATTTCCACTCTTTTGCTGCCTCCTCGTGTGCCTCATCCTGTCCTCGGAGGGCACATTTCCACCTCTTCTGCTGCCTCCTCGTGTGCCTCACCCTGTCCTCGGAGGGTACATTTCCACCTCTTCTGCTGCCTCCTCCTGTGCCTCACCCTGTCCTCGGAGGGCACATTTCCACTCTTTTGCTGCCTCCTCGTGTGCCTCACCCTGTCCTCGGAGGGCACATTTCCACTCTTTTGCTGCCTCCTCGTGTGCCTCATCCTGTCCTCGGAGGGCACATTTCCACTCTTTTGCTGCCTCCTCATGTGCCTTACCCTGTCCTCAGAGGGCACATTTCCACCTCTTCTGCTGCCTCCTCCTGTGCCTCACCCTGTCCTCGGAGGGCACATTTCCACTCTTTTGCTGCCTCCTCGTGTGCCTCACCCTGTCCTCGGAGGGCACATTTCCACCTCTTCTGCTGCCTCCTCCTGTGCCTCACCCTGTCCTCGGAGGGCACATTTCCACTCTTTTGCTGCCTCCTCGTGTGCCTCACCCTGCCCTCGGAGGGCACATTTCCACTCTTTTGCTGCCTCCTCATGTGCCTTACCCTGTCCTCGGAGGGCACATTTCCACCTCTTCTGCTGCCTCCTCATGTGCCTCACCCTGTCCTCGGAGGGCACATTTCCACTCTTCTGCTGCCTCCTCGTGTGCCTCACCCTGTCCTCGGAGGGTACATTTCCACCTCTTCTGCTGCCTCCTCCTGTGCCTCACCCTGTCCTCGGAGGGCACATTTCCACTCTTTTGCTGCCTCCTCGTGTGCCTCACCCTGTCCTCGGAGGGTACATTTCCACCTCTTCTGCTGCCTCCTCCTGTGCCTCACCCTGTCCTCGGAGGGCACATTTCCACTCTTTTGCTGCCTCCTCGTGTGCCTCACCCTGTCCTCGGAGGGCACATTTCCACCTCTTCTGCTGCCTCCTCGTGTGCCTCACCCTGTCCTCGGAGGGTACATTTCCACCTCTTCTGCTGCCTCCTCCTGTGCCTCACCCTGTCCTCGGAGGGCACATTTCCACTCTTTTGCTGCCTCCTCGTGTGCCTCACCCTGTCCTCGGAGGGTACATTTCCACCTCTTCTGCTGCCTCCTCCTGTGCCTCACCCTGTCCTCGGAGGGCACATTTCCACTCTTTTGCTGCCTCCTCGTGTGCCTCACTCTGTCCTCGGAGGGCACATTTCCACCTCTTCTGCTGCCTCCTCGTGTGCCTCACCCTGTCCTCGGAGGGTACATTTCCACCTCTTCTGCTGCCTCCTCCTGTGCCTCACCCTGTCCTCGGAGGGCACATTTCCACTCTTTTGCTGCCTCCTCGTGTGCCTCATCCTGTCCTCGGAGGGCACATTTCCACTCTTTTGCTGCCTCCTCGTGTGCCTCACCCTGTCCTCGGAGGGCACATTTCCACTCTTTTGCTGCCTCCTCATGTGCCTTACCCTGTCCTCGGAGGGCACATTTCCACCTCTTCTATTGCCTCCTCATGTGCCTCACCCTGTCCTCGGAGGGCACATTTCCACTCTTCTGCTGCCTCCTCATGTGCCTCACCCTGTCCTCGGAGGGCACATTTCCACTCTTCTGCTGCCTCCTCATGTGCCTCATCCTGTCCTCGGAAGGCACATTTCTACTCTTTTGCTGCCTCCTCATGTGCCTCACCCTGTCCTCGGAGGGCACATTTCCACTCTTTTGCTGCCTCCTCGTGTGCCTCACCCTGTCCTCGGAGGGTACATTTCCACCTCTTCTGCTGCCTCCTCCTGTGCCTCACCCTGTCCTCGGAGGGCACATTTCCACTCTTTTGCTGCCTCCTCGTGTGCCTCACCCTGTCCTCGGAGGGTACATTTCCACCTCTTCTGCTGCCTCCTCCTGTGCCTCACCCTGTCCTCGGAGGGCACATTTCCACTCTTTTGCTGCCTCCTCGTGTGCCTCACCCTGTCCTCGGAGGGCACATTTCCACCTCTTCTGCTGCCTCCTCGTGTGCCTCACCCTGTCCTCGGAGGGTACATTTCCACCTCTTCTGCTGCCTCCTCCTGTGCCTCACCCTGTCCTCGGAGGGCACATTTCCACTCTTTTGCTGCCTCCTCGTGTGCCTCACCCTGTCCTCGGAGGGTACATTTCCACCTCTTCTGCTGCCTCCTCCTGTGCCTCACCCTGTCCTCGGAGGGCACATTTCCACTCTTTTGCTGCCTCCTCGTGTGCCTCACTCTGTCCTCGGAGGGCACATTTCCACCTCTTCTGCTGCCTCCTCGTGTGCCTCACCCTGTCCTCGGAGGGTACATTTCCACCTCTTCTGCTGCCTCCTCCTGTGCCTCACCCTGTCCTCGGAGGGCACATTTCCACTCTTTTGCTGCCTCCTCGTGTGCCTCATCCTGTCCTCGGAGGGCACATTTCCACTCTTTTGCTGCCTCCTCGTGTGCCTCACCCTGTCCTCGGAGGGCACATTTCCACTCTTTTGCTGCCTCCTCATGTGCCTTACCCTGTCCTCGGAGGGCACATTTCCACCTCTTCTATTGCCTCCTCATGTGCCTCACCCTGTCCTCGGAGGGCACATTTCCACTCTTCTGCTGCCTCCTCATGTGCCTCACCCTGTCCTCGGAGGGCACATTTCCACTCTTCTGCTGCCTCCTCATGTGCCTCATCCTGTCCTCGGAGGGCACATTTCTACTCTTTTGCTGCCTCCTCATGTGCCTCACCCTGTCCTCGGAGGGCACATTTCCACTCTTTTGCTGCCTCCTCGTGTGCCTCACCCTGTCCTCGGAGGGTACATTTCCACCTCTTCTGCTGCCTCCTCGTGTGCCTCACCCTGTCCTCGGAGGGCACATTTCCACCTCTTCTGCTGCCTCCTCATGTGCCTCACCCTGTCCTCGGAGGGTACATTTCCACCTCTTCTGCTGCCTCCTCCTGTGCCTCACCCTATCCTCGGAGGGCACATTTCCACTCTTTTGCTGCCTCCTCGTGTGCCTCACCCTGTCCTCGGAGGGCACATTTCCACCTCTTCTGCTGCCTCCTCCTGTGCCTCACCCTGTCCTCGGAGGGCACATTTCCACTCTTTTGCTGCCTCCTCGTGTGCCTCACCCTGTCCTCGGAGGGCACATTTCCACTCTTTTGCTGCCTCCTCATGTGCCTTACCCTGTCCTCGGAGGGCACATTTCCACCTCTTCTACTGCCTCCTCATGTGCCTCACCCTGTCCTCGGAGGGCACATTTCCACTCTTCTGCTGCCTCCTCGTGTGCCTCACCCTGTCCTCGGAGGGTACATTTCCACCTCTTCTGCTGCCTCCTCCTGTGCCTCACCCTGTCCTCGGAGGGCACATTTCCACTCTTTTGCTGCCTCCTCGTGTGCCTCACCCTGTCCTCGGAGGGCACATTTCCACCTCTTCTGCTGCCTCCTCGTGTGCCTCACCCTGTCCTCGGAGGGTACATTTCCACCTCTTCTGCTGCCTCCTCCTGTGCCTCACCCTGTCCTCGGAGGGCACATTTCCACTCTTTTGCTGCCTCCTCGTGTGCCTCACCCTGTCCTCGGAGGGCACATTTCCACTCTTTTGCTGCCTCCTCATGTGCCTTACCCTGTCCTCGGAGGGCACATTTCCACCTCTTCTATTGCCTCCTCATGTGCCTCACCCTGTCCTCGGAGGGCACATTTCCACTCTTCTGCTGCCTCCTCATGTGCCTTACCCTGTCCTCGGAGGGCACATTTCCACTCTTCTGCTGCCTCCTCATGTGCCTCATCCTGTCCTCGGAGGGCACATTTCTACTCTTTTGCTGCCTCCTCATGTGCCTCACCCTGTCCTCGGAGGGCACATTTCCACTCATTTGCTGCCTCCTCGTGTGCCTCACCCTGTCCTCGGAGGGTACATTTCCACCTCTTCTGCTGCCTCCTCGTGTGCCTCACCCTGTCCTCGGAGGGCACATTTCCACCTCTTCTGCTGCCTCCTCGTGTGCCTCACCCTGTCCTCGGAGGGTACATTTCCACCTCTTCTGCTGCCTCCTCCTGTGCCTCACCCTGTCCTCGGAGGGCACATTTCCACTCTTTTGCTGCCTCCTCGTGTGCCTCACCCTGTCCTCGGAGGGCACATTTCCACCTCTTCTGCTGCCTCCTCCTGTGCCTCACCCTGTCCTCGGAGGGCACATTTCCACTCTTTTGCTGCCTCCTCGTGTGCCTCACCCTGTCCTCGGAGGGTACATTTCCACCTCTTCTGCTGCCTCCTCCTGTGCCTCACCCTGTCCTCGGAGGGCACATTTCTACTCTTTTGCTGCCTCCTCATGTGCCTCATCCTGTCCTCGGAGGGCACATTTCCACTCTTTTGCTGCCTCCTCATGTGCCTCACCCTGTCCTCGGAGGGCACATTTCCACTCTTTTGCTGCCTCCTCGTGTGCCTCACCCTGTCCTCGGAGGGTACATTTCCACCTCTTCTGCTGCCTCCTCGTGTGCCTCACCCTGTCCTCGGAGGGCACATTTCCACCTCTTCTGCTGCCTCCTCATGTGCCTCACCCTGTCCTCGGAGGGTACATTTCCACCTCTTCTGCTGCCTCCTCCTGTGCCTCACCCTGTCCTCGGAGGGCACATTTCCACTCTTCTGCTGCCTCCTCGTGTGCCTCACCCTGTCCTCGGAGGGTACATTTCCACCTCTTCTGCTGCCTCCTCCTGTGCCTCACCCTGTCCTCGGAGGGCACATTTCCACTCTTTTGCTGCCTCCTCGTGTGCCTCACCCTGTCCTCGGAGGGCACATTTCCACTCTTTTGCTGCCTCCTCATGTGCCTTACCCTGTCCTCGGAGGGCACATTTCCACCTCTTCTATTGCCTCCTCATGTGCCTCACCCTGTCCTCGGAGGGCACATTTCCACTCTTCTGCTGCCTCCTCATGTGCCTTACCCTGTCCTCGGAGGGCACATTTCTACTCTTTTGCTGCCTCCTCATGTGCCTCACCCTGTCCTCGGAGGGCACATTTCCACTCTTTTGCTGCCTCCTCGTGTGCCTCACCCTGTCCTCGGAGGGTACATTTCCACCTCTTCTGCTGCCTCCTCGTGTGCCTCACCCTGTCCTCGGAGGGCACATTTCCACCTCTTCTGCTGCCTCCTCATGTGCCTCACCCTGTCCTCGGAGGGCACATTTCCACCTCTTCTGCTGCCTCCTCCTGTGCCTCACCCTGTCCTCGGAGGGCACATTTCCACTCTTTTGCTGCCTCCTCGTGTGCCTCACCCTGTCCTCGGAGGGCACATTTCCACCTCTTCTGCTGCCTCCTCCTGTGCCTCACCCTGTCCTCGGAGGGCACATTTCCACTCTTTTGCTGCCTCCTCGTGTGCCTCACCCTGTCCTCGGAGGGTACATTTCCACCTCTTCTGCTGCCTCCTCCTGTGCCTCACCCTGTCCTCGGAGGGCACATTTCTACTCTTTTGCTGCCTCCTCATGTGCCTCATCCTGTCCTCGGAGGGCACATTTCCACTCTTTTGCTGCCTCCTCATGTGCCTCACCCTGTCCTCGGAGGGCACATTTCCACTCTTTTGCTGCCTCCTCGTGTGCCTCACCCTGTCCTCGGAGGGCACATTTCCACTCTTTTGCTGCCTCCTCATGTGCCTTACCCTGTCCTCGGAGGGCACATTTCCACCTCTTCTATTGCCTCCTCATGTGCCTCACCCTGTCCTCGGAGGGCACATTTCCACTCTTCTGCTGCCTCCTCATGTGCCTTACCCTGTCCTCGGAGGGCACATTTCCACTCTTCTGCTGCCTCCTCATGTGCCTCATCCTGTCCTTGGAGGGCACATTTCTACTCTTTTGCTGCCTCCTCATGTGCCTCACCCTGTCCTCGGAGGGCACATTTCCACTCTTTTGCTGCCTCCTCGTGTGCCTCACCCTGTCCTCGGAGGGTACATTTCCACCTCTTCTGCTGCCTCCTCGTGTGCCTCACCCTGTCCTCGGAGGGCACATTTCCACCTCTTCTGCTGCCTCCTCATGTGCCTCACCCTGTCCTCGGAGGGTACATTTCCACCTCTTCTGCTGCCTCCTCCTGTGCCTCACCCTGTCCTCGGAGGGCACATTTCCACTCTTTTGCTGCCTCCTCGTGTGCCTCACCCTGTCCTCGGAGGGCACATTTCCACCTCTTCTGCTGCCTCCTCCTGTGCCTCACCCTGTCCTCGGAGGGCACATTTCCACTCTTTTGCTGCCTCCTCGTGTGCCTCACCCTGTCCTCGGAGGGCACATTTCCACTCTTTTGCTGCCTCCTCATGTGCCTTACCCTGTCCTCGGAGGGCACATTTCCACCTCTTCTGCTGCCTCCTCATGTGCCTCACCCTGTCCTCGGAGGGCACATTTCCACTCTTCTGCTGCCTCCTCGTGTGCCTCACCCTGTCCTCGGAGGGTACATTTCCACCTCTTCTGCTGCCTCCTCCTGTGCCTCACCCTGTCCTCGGAGGGCACATTTCCACTCTTTTGCTGCCTCCTCGTGTGCCTCACCCTGTCCTCGGAGGGCACATTTCCACCTCTTCTGCTGCCTCCTCGTGTGCCTCACCCTGTCCTCGGAGGGTACATTTCCACCTCTTCTGCTGCCTCCTCCTGTGCCTCACCCTGTCCTCGGAGGGCACATTTCCACTCTTTTGCTGCCTCCTCGTGTGCCTCACCCTGTCCTCGGAGGGCACATTTCCACTCTTTTGCTGCCTCCTCATGTGCCTTACCCTGTCCTCGGAGGGCACATTTCCACCTCTTCTATTGCCTCCTCATGTGCCTCACCCTGTCCTCGGAGGGCACATTTCCACTCTTATGCTGCCTCCTCATGTGCCTTACCCTGTCCTCGGAGGGCACATTTCCACTCTTCTGCTGCCTCCTCATGTGCCTCATCCTGTCCTCGGAGGGCACATTTCTACTCTTTTGCTGCCTCCTCATGTGCCTCACCCTGTCCTCGGAGGGCACATTTCCACTCTTTTGCTGCCTCCTCGTGTGTCTCACCCTGTCCTCGGAGGGTACATTTCCACCTCTTCTGCTGCCTCCTCGTGTGCCTCACCCTGTCCTCGGAGGGCACATTTCCACCTCTTCTGCTGCCTCCTCATGTGCCTCACCCTGTCCTCGGAGGGTACATTTCCACCTCTTCTGCTGCCTCCTCCTGTGCCTCACCCTGTCCTCGGAGGGCACATTTCCACTCTTTTGCTGCCTCCTCGTGTGCCTCACCCTGTCCTCGGAGGGCACATTTCCACCTCTTCTGCTGCCTCCTCCTGTGCCTCACCCTGTCCTCGGAGGGCACATTTCCACTCTTTTGCTGCCTCCTCGTGTGCCTCACCCTGTCCTCGGAGGGTACATTTCCACCTCTTCTGCTGCCTCCTCCTGTGTTTCACCCTGTCCTCGGAGGGCACATTTCTACTCTTTTGCTGCCTCCTCATGTGCCTCATCCTGTCCTCGGAGGGCACATTTCCACTCTTTTGCTGCCTCCTCATGTGCCTCACCCTGTCCTCGGAGGGCATATTTCCACTCTTTTGCTGCCTCCTCGTGTGCCTCACCCTGTCCTCGGAGGGTACATTTCCACCTCTTCTGCTGCCTCCTCGTGTGCCTCACCCTGTCCTCGGAGGGCACATTTCCACTCTTCTGCTGCCTCCTCATGTGCCTCACCCTGTCCTCGGAGGGCACATTTCCACCTCTTCTGCTGCCTCCTCATGTGCCTCACCCTGTCCTCGGAGGGTACATTTCCACCTCTTCTGCTGCCTCCTCCTGTGCCTCACCCTGTCCTCGGAGGGCACATTTCCACTCTTTTGCTGCCTCCTCGTGTGCCTCACCCTGTCTTCGGAGGGCACATTTCCACTCTCTTGCTGCCTCCTCGTGTGCCTCACCCTGTCCTCGGAGGGCACATTTCCACTCTTCTGCTGCCTCCTCATGTGCCTCACCCTGTCCTCGGAGGGCACATTTCCACTCTTTTGCTGCCTCCTCGTGTGCCTCACCCTGTCCTCGGAGGGCACATTTCCACTTTTCTGCTGCCTCCTCATGTGCCTCACCCTGTCCTCGGAGGGCACATTTCCACTCTTTTGCTGCCTCCTCCTGTGCCTCACCCTGTCCTCGGAGGGCACATTTCCACTCTTCTGCTGCCTCCTCATGTGCCTCATCCTGTCCTCGGAGGGCACATTTCCACTCTTTTGCTGCCTCCTCGTGTGCCTCACCCTGTCCTCGGAGGGCACATTTCCACTCTTCTGCTGCCTCCTCATGTGCCTCATCCTGTCCTCGGAGGGCACATTTCCACCTCTTCTGCTGCCTCCTCATGTGCCTCATCCTGTCCTCGGAGGGTACATTTCCACTCTTCTGCTGCCTCCTCATGTGCCTCATCCTGTCCTCGGAGGGTACATTTCCACTCTTCTGCTGCCTCCTCGTGTGCCTTACCCTGTCCTCGGAGGGCACATTTCCACTCTTCTGCTGCCTCCTCATGTGCCTTACCCTGTCCTCGGAGGGCACATTTCCACTCTTCTGCTGCCTCCTCATGTGCCTCATCCTGTCCTCGGAGGGCACATTTCCACTCTTCTGCTGCCTCCTCATGTGCCTCACCCTGTCCTCGGAGGGCACATTTCCACTCTTCTGCTGCCTCCTCGTGTGCCTCATCCTGTCCTCGGAGGGCACATTTCCACTCTTCTGCTGCCTCCTCGTGTGCCTCACCCTGTCCTCGGAGGGCACATTTCCACTCTATTGCTGCCTCCTCATGTGCCTCACCCTGTCCTCGGAGGGCACATTTCCACTCTTTTGCTGCCTCCTCATGTGCCTCACCCTGTCCTCGGAGGGCACATTTCCACTCTTCTGCTGCCTCCTCATGTGCCTTACCCTGTCCTCGGAGGGCACATTTCCACTCTTCTGCTGCCTCCTCATGTGCCTCATCCTGTCCTCGGAGGGCACATTTCCACTCTTCTGCTGCCTTCTCATGTGCCTCATCCTGTCCTCGGAGGGCACATTTCCACTCTTCTGCTGCCTCCTCATGTGCCTCACCCTGTCCTCGGAGGGCACATTTCCACTCTTTTGCTGCCTCCTCATGTACCTCACCCTGTCCTCGGAGGGCACATTTCCACTCTTTTGCTGCCTCCTCATGTGCCTCACCCTGTCCTCGGAGGGCACATTTCCACTCTTCTGCTGCCTCCTCATGTGCCTCACCCTGTCCTCGGAGGGCACATTTCCACTCTTCTGCTGCCTCCTCATGTGCCTCACCCTGTCCTCGGAGGGCATATTTCCACTCTTCTGCTGCCTCCTCATGTGCCTTACCCTGTCCTCGGAGGGCACATTTCCACTCTTCTGCTGCCTCCTCATGTGCCTCACCCTGTCCTCGGAGGGCACATTTCCACTCTTCTGCTGCCTCCTCATGTGCCTCACCCTGTCCTCGGAGGACACATTTCCACTCTTCTGCTGCCTCCTCGTGTGCCTCACCCTGTCCTCAGAGGGCACATTTCCACTCTTCTGCTGCCTCCTCATGTGCCTTACCCTGTCCTCGGAGGGCACATTTACACTCTTCTGCTGCCTCCTCATGTGCCTCACCCTGTCCTCGGAGGGCACATTTCCACTCTTCTGCTGCCTCCTCATGTGCCTTACCCTGTCCTCGGAGGGCACATTTACACTCTTCTGCTGCCTCCTCATGTGCCTCACCCTGTCCTCGGAGGGCACATTTCCACTCTTCTGCTGCCTCCTCATGTGCCTCACCCTGTCCTCAGAGGGCACATTTCCACTCTTCTGCTGCCTCCTCATGTGCCTCACCCTGTCCTCGGAGGGCACATTTCCACTCTTCTGCTGCCTCCTCATGTGCCTCATCCTGTCCTCGGAGGGCACATTTCCACTCTTCTGCTGCCTCCTCATGTGCCTCACCCTTTCCTCGGAGGGCACATTTCCACTCTTCTGCTGCCTCCTCATGTGCCTCACCCTGTCCTCGGAGGGCACATTTCCACTCTTCTGCTGCCTCCTCATGTGCCTCACCCTGTCCTCGGAGGGCACATTTCCACTCTTCTGCTGCCTCCTCATGTGCCTTACCCTGTCCTCGGAGGGCACATTTACACTCTTCTGCTGCCTCCTCATGTGCCTCACCCTGTCCTCGGAGGGCACATTTCCACTCTTCTGCTGCCTCCTCATGTGCCTCATCCTGTCCTCGGAGGGCACATTTCCACTCTTCTGCTGCCTCCTCATGTGCCTCATCCTCTCCTCGGAGGGCGCATCTCCACTCTTCTGCTGCCTCCTCATGTGCCTCATCCTGTTTTCGGAGGGCACATTTCCACTCTTCTGCTGCCTCCTCATGTGCCTTACCCTGTCCTCGGAGGGCACATTTCCACTCTTCTGCTGCCTCCTCATGTGCCTCACCCTGTCCTCGGAGGGCACATTTCCACTCTTCTATTGCCTCCTCATGTGCCTCACCCTGTCCTCGGAGGGCACATTTCCACTCTTCTGCTGCCTCCTCATGTGCCTCACCCTGTCCTCGGAGGGCACATTTCCACTCTTCTGCTGCCTCCTCATGTGCCTTACCCTGTCCGCGGAGGGCACATTTCCACTCTTCTGCTGCCTCCTCATGTGCCTCACCCTGTCCTCGAAGGGCACATTTCCACTCTTCTGCTGCCTCCTCATGTGCCTCACCCTGTCCTCGGAGGGCACATTTCCACTCTTCTGCTGCCTCCTCGTGTGCCTCACCCTGTCCTCAGAGGGCACATTTCCACTCTTCTGCTGCCTCCTCATGTGCCTTACCCTGTCCTCGGAGGGCACATTTACACTCTTCTGCTGCCTCCTCATGTGCCTCACCCTGTCCTCGGAGGGCACATTTCCACTCTTCTGCTGCCTCCTCATGTGCCTTACCCTGTCCTCGGAGGGCACATTTACACTCTTCTGCTGCCTCCTCATGTGCCTTACCCTGTCCTTGGAGGGCACATTTACACTCTTCTGCTGCCTCCTCATGTGCCTCATCCTGTCCTCGGAGGGCACATTTCCACTCTTCTGCTGCCTCCTCGTGTGCCTCATCCTGTCCTCGGAGGGCACATTTCCACTCTTCTGCTGCCTCCTCATGTGCCTCACCCTGTCCTCGGAGGGCACATTTCCACTCTTCTGCTGCCTCCTCGTGTGCCTCACCCTGTCCTCGGAGGGTACATTTCCACTCTTCTGCTGCCTCCTCATGTGCCTCACCCTGTCCTCGGAGGGCACATTTCCACTCTTCTGCTGCCTCCTCATGTGCCTTACCCTGTCCTCGGAGGGCACATTTCCACTCTTCTGCTGCCTCCTCATGTGCCTCACTCTGTCCTCGGGGGGCACATTTCCACCTTTCCTGCTGCATCCTCTTGTGTCTCACCCTGTCCTCGGGGGGCACATTTCCACCTTTTCAGCTACCTCCTCGTGTGCCTCACCCTCTCCTCGGAGGGCACATTTCCACCTTCGCTGCTGCCTCCTCATGTGCCTCACCCTGTCCTCAGAGGGCACATTTCCACTCTTCTGCTGCCTCCTCATGTGCCTCATCCTGTCCTCGGAGGGCACATTTCCACTCTTCTGCTGCCTCCTCATGTGCCTCACCCTGTCCTCGGAGGGCACATTTCCACTCTTCTGCTGCCTCCTCGTGTGCCTCACCCTGTCCTCGGAGGGCACATTTCCACTCTTTTGCTGCCTCCTCATGTGCCTCACCCTGTCCTCGGAGGGCACATTTCCACTCTTCTGCTGCCTCCTCATGTGCCTCACCCTGTCCTCGGAGGGCACATTTCCACTCTTCTGCTGCCTCCTCATGTGCCTCACCCTGTCCTCGGAGGACACATTTCCACTCTTCTGCTGCCTCCTCGTGTGCCTCACCCTGTCCTCAGAGGGCACATTTCCACTCTTCTGCTGCCTCCTCATGTGCCTTACCCTGTCCTCGGAGGGCACATTTACACTCTTCTGCTGCCTCCTCATGTGCCTCACCCTGTCCTCGGAGGGCACATTTCCACTCTTCTGCTGCCTCCTCATGTGCCTTACCCTGTCCTCGGAGGGCACATTTACACTCTTCTGCTGCCTCCTCATGTGCCTCACCCTGTCCTCGGAGGGCACATTTCCACTCTTCTGCTGCCTCCTCATGTGCCTCACCCTGTCCTCAGAGGGCACATTTCCACTCTTCTGCTGCCTCCTCATGTGCCTCACCCTGTCCTCGGAGGGCACATTTCCACTCTTCTGCTGCCTCCTCATGTGCCTCATCCTGTCCTCGGAGGGCACATTTCCACTCTTCTGCTGCCTCCTCATGTGCCTCACCCTTTCCTCGGAGGGCACATTTCCACTCTTCTGCTGCCTCCTCATGTGCCTCACCCTGTCCTCGGAGGGCACATTTCCACTCTTCTGCTGCCTCCTCATGTGCCTCACCCTGTCCTCGGAGGGCACATTTCCACTCTTCTGCTGCCTCCTCATGTGCCTTACCCTGTCCTCGGAGGGCACATTTACACTCTTCTGCTGCCTCCTCATGTGCCTCACCCTGTCCTCGGAGGGCACATTTCCACTCTTCTGCTGCCTCCTCATGTGCCTCATCCTGTCCTCGGAGGGCACATTTCCACTCTTCTGCTGCCTCCTCATGTGCCTCATCCTCTCCTCGGAGGGCGCATCTCCACTCTTCTGCTGCCTCCTCATGTGCCTCATCCTGTTTTCGGAGGGCACATTTCCACTCTTCTGCTGCCTCCTCATGTGCCTTACCCTGTCCTCGGAGGGCACATTTCCACTCTTCTATTGCCTCCTCATGTGCCTCACCCTGTCCTCGGAGGGCACATTTCCACTCTTCTGCTGCCTCCTCATGTGCCTCACCCTGTCCTCGGAGGGCACATTTCCACTCTTCTGCTGCCTCCTCATGTGCCTTACCCTGTCCTCGGAGGGCACATTTCCACTCTTCTGCTGCCTCCTCATGTGCCTCACCCTGTCCTCGGAGGGCACATTTCCACTCTTCTGCTGCCTCCTCATGTGCCTCACCCTGTCCTCGGAGGGCACATTTCCACTCTTCTGCTGCCTCCTCGTGTGCCTCACCCTGTCCTCAGAGGGCACATTTCCACTCTTCTGCTGCCTCCTCATGTGCCTTACCCTGTCCTCGGAGGGCACATTTACACTCTTCTGCTGCCTCCTCATGTGCCTCACCCTGTCCTCGGAGGGCACATTTCCACTCTTCTGCTGCCTCCTCATGTGCCTTACCCTGTCCTCGGAGGGCACATTTACACTCTTCTGCTGCCTCCTCATGTGCCTCACCCTGTCCTCGGAGGGCACATTTCCACTGTTCTGCTGCCTCCTCATGTGCCTCACCCTGTCCTCAGAGGGCACATTTCCACTCTTCTGCTGCCTCCTCATGTGCCTTACCCTGTCCTTGGAGGGCACATTTACACTCTTCTGCTGCCTCCTCATGTGCCTCACCCTGTCCTCGGAGGGCACATTTCCACTCTTCTGCTGCCTCCTCATGTGCCTCATCCTGTCCTCGGAGGGCACATTTCCACTCTTCTGCTGCCTCCTCATGTGCCTCACCCTGTCCTCGGAGGGCACATTTCCACTCTTCTGCTGCCTCCTCATGTGCCTCACCCTGTCCTCGGAGGGCACATTTCCACTCTTCTGCTGCCTCCTCATGTGCCTCACCCTGTCCTCGGAGGGCACATTTCCACTCTTCTGCTGCCTCCTCATGTGCCTTACCCTGTCCTCGGAGGGCACATTTCCACTCTTCTACTGCCTCCTCATGTGCCTCACTCTGTCCTCGGGGGGCACATTTCCACCTTTCCTGCTGCATCCTCTTGTGTCTCACCCTGTCCTCGGGGGGCACATTTCCACCTTTTCAGCTACCTCCTCGTGTGCCTCACCCTCTCCTCGGAGGGCACATTTCCACCTTCGCTGCTGCCTCCTCATGTGCCTCACCCTGTCCTCAGAGGGCACATTTCCACTCTTCTGCTGCCTCCTCATGTGCCTTACCCTGTCCTCGGAGGGCACATTTACACTCTTCTGCTGCCTCCTCATGTGCCTCATCCTGTCCTCGGAGGGCACATTTCCACTCTTCTGCTGCCTCCTCATGTGCCTCACCCTGTCCTCGGAGGGCACATTTCCACTCTTCTGCTGCCTCCTCGTGTGCCTCACCCTGTCCTCGGAGGGCACATTTCCACTCTTTTGCTGCCTCCTCATGTGCCTCACCCTGTCCTCGGAGGGCACATTTCCACTCTTCTGCTGCCTCCTCATGTGCCTCACCCTGTCCTCGGAGGGCACATTTCCACTCTTCTGCTGCCTCCTCATGTGCCTTACCCTGTCCTCGGAGGGCACATTTCCACTCTTCTGCTGCCTCCTCATGTGCCTCACTCTGTCCTCGGGGGGCACATTTCCACCTTTCCTGCTGCATCCTCTTGTGTCTCACCCTGTCCTCGGGGGGCACATTTCCACCTTTTCAGCTACCTCCTCGTGTGCCTCACCCTCTCCTCGGAGGGCACATTTCCACCTTCGCTGCTGCCTCCTCGTGTGCCTCACCCTCTCCTCGGAGGGCACATTTCCACCTCTTCTGCTGCCTCCTCATGTGCCTCACCCTTTCCTCAGAGGACACATTTCCACCCTTCTGCTGCCTCCTCCTGTGCCTCACCCTGTCCTCGAAGAGCACAATTCCACCTCTTCTGCTGCCTACTTCTGTGCCACCCCCACGACAGCAGACGGGCTGCTCAGATCCGGATCTGCAGTGGCTCGAGGGGTTTCCGGACCCGGGGGTCGCGCGGACACTCAAAAAAGGGGCGTATATGTACGGGGATTGTTATGGATACTTCATGACGCCGCCCACGGTGTGTGGTAAGATGGAGTACCACCGCTGCTGTTGGGGAGCACCCGGGGCGATGGAATGGCAGGTGAATGTTCACCCCTCCGTGGGTAAGGGTGGATGCCCCGGGGCTCCGTGTCCTGGATTGGGAGTGATGGGCGCAGTCCACGGCTTGGACCAGGTGGGGCAGGAGTACTCACGATATAAGGCAATAACTGACACAAGTCCAGGAATTAACCAAATTGCTGGTAACTGGTGCCCTCGGATGCTGTGAGATGGGCCCCTCACCCAGGGGTGTAATACAGGTGCTCTTCTCCTGCCTGATGTCTGTTTCTGTGTCTGCTCCGTGCACGGGTCTGGACCGGGTCCTGACAGTCGGCACCGGTGGACAACTACTCTGTCCCGGTCCACTTTGGGTTCACAGCAAGCGGCTGGCCTATTCCTGAGGCCCTTACTGCCCCTCTCCCCAAGTTCCACACAGGAGCTCCTTCCAGACTCCACACCTCCTGCAGACTGACTGCTGCCTGCAAACTGGAAACTCCCTATATAGTTCCCTCCCAGACACTTCAGACCTCTTAGCTCCGCCCACTGGTGGTGTGTGTAACTGTGTTGGAAACTCCCCAAGGGAGAGTGAGATCTGCACCAGAAAGATGGATGCAAATCTCTGTGACACCCTGGTTTTGCCAGGGCATCACACTCCCCCTTGGTAAAACACAGCCCGTCCTCGGGCTGGCCAGCTACCAGCGTTTATTTTTCTAACGGGAAAGAAAAGTTAGAACATTACAAGCATGCATCTTCCCACATCGGGAGGTACGTTTGTTCAAACTTTAGAGTGTTAAACGTTATAGCGCCCAAAGCCCACCTCCCACCAGTCCACCCGATGTTGTACTACAGTCCTGGTGGGCATAACAGGGCAACAGGGGTAGCCGGGTTTCGCTACCAAAACAGTTAACTGACCATTGTCCTCCACCTAGGGTCCCCAGTGACACCGACATGTCACACACCATTCACAACC
>NW_027443984.1:0-31298 GCF_048569485.1 Anomaloglossus baeobatrachus | reverse complement strand
TTCAGGGATTAGAGAGGGTGGTCCTTGTGGTGGACTGCAGATATGGAGAGCTGTTATCATCGTATTAGATAGATAAGAATGATTATATGTATTGTAGAAATGTCTCCTATCATGTTCCCTAATTTTTTATTATGTCCACATCCTGGTCCCCATCTTGGACATCATAACAAACGTGCACTTTTTTGTTTAATTTAAACATTGGACCATAGGAAAAATGACACTACAGCTACAGAGGTGACCGTCTGATAGCCCAGCTCGACTATCCATCTCTACTGAAGACCCTTTCAGCTTTTTGAGAGTTGGTTGGAGGACATCATCTCTTAAAATAGGGTCCCACAGCTGCACCCCATCAGTGTAAGCAGGACTCTTAGGACTCTTAGAAGAGTCAATGCTCTAAAACTATGGGGGGCGCTTAGCCCCCTCTCTTCGTCCCTGAGGATGATTTCATTTTTCAGGGATTAGAGAGGGTGGTCCTTGTGGTGGACTGCAGGTATGGAGAGCTGTTGTCATCGTATTAGATAGATAAGAATGATTATATGTATTGTAGAAATGTCTCCTATCATGTTCCCTAATTTTTTATTATGTCCACATCCTGGTCCCCATCTTGGACATCATAACAAACGTGCACTTTTTTGTTTAATTTACACATTGGACCATAGGAAAAATGACACTACAGCTACAGAGGTGACCGTCTGATAGCCCAGCTCGACTATCCATCTCTACTGAAGACCCTTTCAGCTTTTTGAGAGTTGGGTGGAGGACATCATCTCTGAAAATAGGGTCCCACAGCTGCACCCCATCAGTGTGAGCAGGACTCTTAGGACTCTTAGAAGAGTTAATGCTCTGAGACCATGGGGGCGCTTAGCCCCCTCTCTTCGTCATTGAGGATGATTTCATTTTTCAGGGATTAGAGAGGGTGGTCCTTGTGGTGGACTGCAGGTATGGAGAGCTGTTGTCATCGTATTAGATAGATAAGAATGATTATATGTATTGTAGAAATGTCTCCTATCATGTGCCCTAATTTTTTATTATGTCCACATCCTGGTCCCCATCTTGGACATCATAACAAACGTGCACTTTTTTGTTTAATTTACACATTGGACCATAGGAAAAATGACACTACAGCTACAGAGGTGACCGTCTGATAGCCCAGCTCGACTATCCATCTCTACTGAAGACCCTTTCAGCTTTTTGAGAGTTGGGTGGAGGACATCATCTCTGAAAATAGGGTCCCACAGCTGCACCCCATCAGTGTGAGCAGGACTCTTAGGACCCTTAGAAGAGTCAATGCTCTGAGACCATTGGGGGCACTTAGCCCCCTCTCTTCATCACTGAGGATGATTTCATTTTTCAGGGATTAGAGAGGGTGGTCCTTGTGGTGGACTGCAGATATCGAGAGCTGTTATCATCGTATTAGATAGATAAGAATGATTATATGTATTGTAGAAATGTCTCCTATCATGTTCCCTAATTTTTTATTATGTCCACATCCTGGTCCCCATCTTGGACATCATAACAAACGTGCACTTTTTTGTTTAATTTACACATTGGACCATAGGAAAAATGACACTACAGCTACAGAGGTGACCGTCTGATAGCCCAGCTCGACTATCCATCTCTACTGAAGACCCTTTCAGCTTTTTGAGAGTTGGGTGGAGGACATCATCTCTGAAAATAGGGTCCCACAGCTGCACCCCATCAGTGTGAGCAGGACTCTTAGGACTCTTAGAAGAGTCAATGCTCTGAGACCATGGGGGGCGCTTAGCCCCCTCTCTTCGTCACTGAGGATGATTTCATTTTTCAGGGATTAGAGAGGGTGGTCCTTGTGGTGGACTGCAGGTATGGAGAGCTGTTGTCATCGTATTAAATAGATAAGAATGATTATATGTATTGTAGAAATGTCTCCTATCATGTTCCCTAATTTTTTATTATGTCCACATCCTGGTCCCCATCTTGGACATCATAACAAACGTGCACTTTTTTGTTTAATTTACACATTGGACCATAGGAAAAATGACACTACAGCTACAGAGGTGACCGTCTGATAGCCCAGCTCGACTATCCATCTCTACTGAAGACCCTTTCAGCTTTTTGAGAGTTGGGTGGAGAACATCATCTCTGAAAATAGGGTCCCACAGCTGCACCCCATCAGTGTGAGCAGGACTCTTAGGACTCTTAGAAGAGTCAATGCTCTGAGACCATGGGGGGCGCTTAGCCCCCTCTCTTCGTCACTGAGGATGATTTCACTTTTCAGGGAATAGAGAGGGTGGTCCTTGTGGTGGACTGCAGGTATGGAGAGCTGTTGTCATCGTATTAGATAGATAAGAATGATTATATGTATTGTAGAAATGTCTCCTATCATGTTCCCTATTTTTTTATTATGTCCACATCCTGGTCCCCATCTTGGAAATCATAACAAACGTGCACTTTTTTGTTTAATTTACACATTGGACCATAGGAAAAATGACACTACAGCTACAGAGGTGACCGTCTGATAGCCCAGCTCGACTATCCATCTCTACTGAAGACCCTTTCAGCTTTTTGAAAGTTGGGTGGAGGACATCATCTCTGAAAATAGGGTCCCACAGCTGCACCCCATCAGTGTGAGCAGGAATCTTAGGACTCTTAGAAGAGTCAATGCTCTGAGACCATGGGGGGCGCTTAGCCCCCTCTCTTCGTCACTGAGGATGATTTCATTTTTCAGGGATTAGAGAGAGTGGTCCTTGTGGTGGACTGCAGGTATGGAGAGCTGTTGTGATCGTATTAGATAGATAAGAATGATTATATGTATTGTAGAAATGTCTCCTATCATGTTCCCTAATTTTTTATTATGTCCACATCCTGGTCCCCATCTTGAACATCATAACAAACGTGCACTTTTTTGTTTAATTTACACATTGGACCATAGGAAAAATGACACTACAGCTACAGAGGTGACCGTCTGATAGCCCAGCTCGACTATCCATCTCTACTGAAGACCCTTTCAGCTTTTTGAGAGTTGGGTGGAGGACATCATCTCTGAAAATAGGGTCCCACAGCTGCACCCCATCAGTGTGAGCAAGACTCTTAGGACTCTTAGAAGAGTCAATGCTCTGAGACCATTGGGGGCACTTAGCCCCCTCTCTTCATCACTGAGGATGATTTCATTTTTCAGGGATTAGAGAGGGTGGTCCTTGTGGTGGACTGCAGGTATGGAGAGCTGTTGTCATCGTATTAGATAGATAAGAATGATTATATGTATTGTAGAAATGTCTCCTATCATGTTCCCTAATTTTTTATTATGTCCACATCCTGGTCCCCATCTTGGACATCATAACAAACGTGCACTTTTTTGTTTAATTTACACATTGGACCATAGGAAAAATGACACTACAGCTACAGAGGTGACCGTCTGATAGCCCAGCTCGACTATCCATCTCTACTGAAGACCCTTTCAGCTTTTTGAGAGTTGGGTGGAGGACATCATCTCTGAAAATAGGGTCCCACAGCTGCACCCCATCAGTGTGAGCAGGACTCTTAGGACTCTTAGAAGAGTCAATGCTCTGAGACCATTGGGGGCACTTAGCCCCCTCTCTTCATCACTGAGGATGATTTCATTTTTCAGAGATTAGAGAGGGTGGTCCTTGTGGTGGACTGCAGATATGGAGAGCTGTTATCATCGTATTAGATAGATAAGAATGATTATATGTATTGTAGAAATGTCTCCTATCATGTTCCCTAATTTTTTATTATGTCCACATCCTGGTCCCCATCTTGGACATCATAACAAACGTGCACTTTTTTGTTTAATTTACACATTGGACCATAGGAAAAATGAAACTACGGCTACAGAGGTGACCGTCTGATAGCCCAGCTCGACTATCCATCTCTACTGAAGACCCTTTCAGCTTTTTGAGAGTTGGGTGGAGGACATCATCTCTGAAAATAGGGTCCCACAGCTGCACCCCATCAGTGTGAGCAGGACTCTTAGGACTCTTAGAAGAGTTAATGCTCTGAGACCATGGGGGCGCTTAGCCCCCTCTCTTCGTCACTGAGGATGATTTCATTTTTCAGGGATTAGAGAGGGTGGTCCTTGTGGTGGACTGCAGGTATGGAGAGCTGTTGTCATCGTATTAGATAGATAAGAATGATTATATGTATTGTAGAAATGTCTCCTATCATGTTCCCTAATTTTTTATTATGTCCACATCCTGGTCCCCATCTTGGACATCATAACAAACGTGCACTTTTTTGTTTAATTTACACATTGGACCATAGGAAAAATGACACTACAGCTACAGAGGTGACCGTCTGATAGCCCAGCTCGACTATCCATCTCTACTGAAGACCCTTTCAGCTTTTTGAGAGTTGGGTGGAGGACATCATCTCTGAAAATAGGGTCCCACAGCTGCACCCCATCAGTGTGAGCAGGACTCTTAGGACTCTTAGAAGAGTCAAAGCTCTGAGACCATTGGGGGCACTTAGCCCCCTCTCTTCATCACTGAGGATGATTTCATTTTTCAGGGATTAGAGAGGGTGGTCCTTGTGGTGGACTGCAGATATCGAGAGCTGTTATCATCGTATTAGATAGATAAGAATGATTATATGTATTGTAGAAATGTCTCCTATCATGTTCCCTAATTTTTTATTATGTCCACATCCTGGTCCCCATCTTGGACATCATAACAAACGTGCACTTTTTTGTTTAATTTACACATTGGACCATAGGAAAAATGACACTACAGCTACAGAGGTGACCGTCTGATAGCCCAGCTCGACTATCCATCTCTACTGAAGACCCTTTCAGCTTTTTGAGAGTTGGGTGGAGGACATCATCTCTGAAAATAGGGTCCCACAGCTGCACCCCATCAGTGTGAGCAGGACTCTTAGGACTCTTAGAAGAGTCAATGCTCTGAGACCATGGGGGGCGCTTAGCCCCCTCTCTTCGTCACTGAGGATGATTTCATTTTTCAGGGATTAGAGAGGGTGGTCCTTGTGGTGGACTGCAGGTATGGAGAGCTGTTGTCATCGTATTAAATAGATAAGAATGATTATATGTATTGTAGAAATGTCTCCTATCATGTTCCCTAATTTTTTATTATGTCCACATCCTGGTCCCCATCTTGGACATCATAACAAACGTGCACTTTTTTGTTTAATTTACACATTGGACCATAGGAAAAATGACACTACAGCTACAGAGGTGACCGTCTGATAGCCCAGCTCGACTATCCATCTCTACTGAAGACCCTTTCAGCTTTTTGAGAGTTGGGTGGAGAACATCATCTCTGAAAATAGGGTCCCACAGCTGCACCCCATCAGTGTGAGCAGGACTCTTAGGACTCTTAGAAGAGTCAATGCTCTGAGACCATGGGGGGCGCTTAGCCCCCTCTCTTCGTCACTGAGGATGATTTCACTTTTCAGGGAATAGAGAGGGTGGTCCTTGTGGTGGACTGCAGGTATGGAGAGCTGTTGTCATCGTATTAGATAGATAAGAATGATTATATGTATTGTAGAAATGTCTCCTATCATGTTCCCTATTTTTTTATTATGTCCACATCCTGGTCCCCATCTTGGAAATCATAACAAACGTGCACTTTTTTGTTTAATTTACACATTGGACCATAGGAAAAATGACACTACAGCTACAGAGGTGACCGTCTGATAGCCCAGCTCGACTATCCATCTCTACTGAAGACCCTTTCAGCTTTTTGAAAGTTGGGTGGAGGACATCATCTCTGAAAATAGGGTCCCACAGCTGCACCCCATCAGTGTGAGCAGGAATCTTAGGACTCTTAGAAGAGTCAATGCTCTGAGACCATGGGGGGCGCTTAGCCCCCTCTCTTCGTCACTGAGGATGATTTCATTTTTCAGGGATTAGAGAGAGTGGTCCTTGTGGTGGACTGCAGGTATGGAGAGCTGTTGTGATCGTATTAGATAGATAAGAATGATTATATGTATTGTAGAAATGTCTCCTATCATGTTCCCTAATTTTTTATTATGTCCACATCCTGGTCCCCATCTTGAACATCATAACAAACGTGCACTTTTTTGTTTAATTTACACATTGGACCATAGGAAAAATGACACTACAGCTACAGAGGTGACCGTCTGATAGCCCAGCTCGACTATCCATCTCTACTGAAGACCCTTTCAGCTTTTTGAGAGTTGGGTGGAGGACATCATCTCTGAAAATAGGGTCCCACAGCTGCACCCCATCAGTGTGAGCAGGACTCTTAGGACTCTTAGAAGAGTCAATGCTCTGAGACCATTGGGGGCACTTAGCCCCCTCTCTTCATCACTGAGGATGATTTCATTTTTCAGGGATTAGAGAGGGTGGTCCTTGTGGTGGACTGCAGGTATGGAGAGCTGTTGTCATCGTATTAGATAGATAAGAATGATTATATGTATTGTAGAAATGTCTCCTATCATGTTCCCTAATTTTTTATTATGTCCACATCCTGGTCCCCATCTTGGACATCATAACAAACGTGCACTTTTTTGTTTAATTTACACATTGGACCATAGGAAAAATGACACTACAGCTACAGAGGTGACCGTCTGATAGCCCAGCTCGACTATCCATCTCTACTGAAGACCCTTTCAGCTTTTTGAGAGTTGGGTGGAGGACATCATCTCTGAAAATAGGGTCCCACAGCTGCACCCCATCAGTGTGAGCAGGACTCTTAGGACTCTTAGAAGAGTCAATGCTCTGAGACCATTGGGGGCACTTAGCCCCCTCTCTTCATCACTGAGGATGATTTCATTTTTCAGGGATTAGAGAGGGTGGTCCTTGTGGTGGACTGCAGATATGGAGAGCTGTTATCATCGTATTAGATAGATAAGAATGATTATATGTATTGTAGAAATGTCTCCTATCATGTTCCCTAATTTTTTATTATGTCCACATCCTGGTCCCCATCTTGGACATCATAACAAACGTGCACTTTTTTGTTTAATTTACACATTGGACCATAGTGAAAATGACACTACAGCTACAGAGGTGACCGTCTGATAGCCCAGCTCGACTATCCATCTCTACTGAAGACCCTTTCAGCTTTTTGAGAGTTGGGTGGAGGACATCATCTCTTAAAATAGGGTCCCACAGCTGCACCCCATCAGTGTAAGCAGGACTCTTAGGACTCTTAGAAGAGTCAATGCTCTAAAACCATTGGGGGCACTTAGCCCCCTCTCTTCATCACTGAGGATGATTTCATTTTTCAGGGATTAGAGAGGGTGGTCCTTGTGGTGGACTGCAGATATGGAGAGCTTTTATCATCGTATTAAATAGATAAGAATGATTATATGTATTGTAGAAATGTCTCCTATCATGTTCCCTAATTTTTTATTATGTCCACATCCTGGTCCCCATCTTGGACATCATAACAAACGTGCACTTTTTTGTTTAATTTACACATTGGACCATAGGAAAAATGACACTACAGCTACAGAGGTGACCGTCTGATAGCCCAGCTCGACTATCCATCTCTACTGAAGACCCTTTCAGCTTTTTGAGAGTTGGGTGGAGGACATCATCTCTGAAAATAGGGTCCCACAGCTGCACCCCATCAGTGTGAGCAGGACTCTTAGGACTCTTAGAAGAGTCAATGCTCTGAGACCATGGGGGGCGCTTAGCCCCCTCTCTTCGTCACTGAGGATGATTTCATTTTTCAGGGATTAGAGAGGGTGGTCCTTGTGGTGGACTGCAGGTATGGAGAGCTGTTGTCATCGTATTAAATAGATAAGAATGATTATATGTATTGTAGAAATGTCTCCTATCATGTTCCCTAATTTTTTATTATGTCCACATCCTGGTCCCCATCTTGGACATCATAACAAACGTGCACTTTTTTGTTTAATTTACACATTGGACCATAGGAAAAATGACACTACAGCTACAGAGGTGACCGTCTGATAGCCCAGCTCGACTATCCATCTCTACTGAAGACCCTTTCAGCTTTTTGAGAGTTGGGTGGAGAACATCATCTCTGAAAATAGGGTCCCACAGCTGCACCCCATCAGTGTGAGCAGGACTCTTAGGACTCTTAGAAGAGTCAATGCTCTGAGACCATGGGGGGCGCTTAGCCCCCTCTCTTCGTGTGAAGCCCCACAGATGCTGCTGTGTCGGTGCATTACCTTCAGGGACTCCACTCGGCTGTATCGGGTCACAGGTAGGAGATCTTCTCTGTAGTCGTGACGCCACTCTCAGATTTGCGGTCAGTGAGGACCGCCACTGCAGGTTAAGGGCTGCCTGGGGCTGATGGTGGGTGCAGTCGGATGTAGTGGCCTCCTGAGAGTGAGGCAAGCCCCAGGGCCCTGTGTAGATGTGGTAGTACCACAAGGCGCAGAATAACTCCACACAGGCAGGATGTCTTTCAGGGTTTTTTACTCACTTCAGGTGGCAGGGTGAGTAACCCGGGCGTAGCTGGGATGAACCAGGCAGGAACCAGGTATCCTTCAGGCTGACTTTATGAGGGTGACTACTGACTCGCCTTCCTTAGCCCTTGGTGGTTTGGGGTGACCCCGACTTTGAGTCCCTATGGGGGTCACCCAGGGAAGATGCTGCAGCCTCTCTCCCCTTCGTTCGCCGTTTGCTTGTTCCCCGGACCAGGTCACTCCAGCTGCTTGCCTCCTGAGACCTATGGGCCCTAACTGTGGTTACGTGGCTGCGGCTTTTGTGGTATTGTGGTGTGGGCTTTGAGAGCCCCACACCGGCAGGTTTAGCAGGGAAAGGTGAATCTATCCTCGCTTCGGGATCTGCCGCCC
Source organism: Anomaloglossus baeobatrachus (assembly GCF_048569485.1). Taxonomy (NCBI): domain Eukaryota; kingdom Metazoa; phylum Chordata; class Amphibia; order Anura; family Aromobatidae; genus Anomaloglossus; species Anomaloglossus baeobatrachus. The sequence continues at coordinate 22,553 of NW_027443984.1, read as the reverse complement.
GTTTGGGCCTGGTTCTCCCTAGCAGTCTCCTTACTTCCCACTCCGCTGTCCTCTAGCTGAAGCTGGATTTCGGGTAGCCCTCCTAGGTGACCGTTCTCCCCCGTCTGTAGCCACTGCGCGGGCGCTGTTAGACAGCAAAAACCCCACAGGTCTGCTCCTTACTGAGCCCTCTGGAGTTCTCCTCTAACTGACTCACTGCTCCTCCTCTCCTGTTCTTGCCTACGCCACCTAGCAACCAGACTCTCTTACCACACCCCTTGAGAGGAGATGGAGGCCGTGCTCATGCTTCGCCCCCTCCTGGGATCCCCAGGGGTCCTCTCATAGGTACATGTGGTAGACCTGGTCACTATGCGCCTGTGTTCCACACCCCGGTCAGCCTTCTGGATTACCTGTATTGTACTGTCCCCAGCATGGGTGCAGTACTCAGTGGTGCCTGACCAGGTCAGGGGCGCCACATTCCCCCTTAGTTATCACCAGCACGTCCTCGGGCTGCAAGACAACATTTTAAATGCATAAAACATTAAAACATGGTAAAACATTTTAAGATCACCAGGTATCAGACATCACCAACCTCCACCCACAAGTCCGTTAACCCACCCAAAACCCTCTCACGTTGGCCGCGCCTTCAGCCACTTCTGGCAGGATGTAGAGGCGGCTTTCATGGGCTGGTGGTTTCAGGGTATACCCGGCCTGGTGGATCCGCGCCTTCAGCCTCTTCTGGCAGGATGTAGAGGCGGCCTCCACAGTTGGTGCTGACCAGGTACCCTCTTTGTGGTGGTGAGCCAAGGCCCCATAAACAGGCGTGCTCTCTCTGGTTGCAGGTGAGCCAAGGCCCTATATACGGACGTGCTCCCTGGTTGCAGATGAGCCAAGCCCCTAAACAGGCTGGCTCTGGTGGTGGTGCCTCTGGTGTAACTATTTACACTGCGAGAGTTTGTGGCTATAGCCAGTTCATAGCCTTAAGGTTTATTTCTCACAATAGTTTTTGTGGGCACAGGCTTGAACTTGAGAACGTTGCAAACAAACTGGTCAAAACTTTTCAAAACTTCAACTGGTAACTTCTTTCTTTACTTTACGTTACTCCTCTTTACCAGGGCTTGAGCCTGTATGGCGGCGGCACCTGCTGCTTTCCTGCTCTCTGTCGTCGTCGGTGGTTGTCTCATCCGTAGGTTCTTTTTCTCTGCTTTCTCTATCTTCATCTGTTTCTCTATCTCTGTCTTTCCTTTCTTCTTCTTTAGGACATGGTGCAACATCCAGTGCATACCATCCTCTTTCTCCTTGATGCATGGTAAATTGTACGGAGTCTCCCATCCTCAGGTTTCTTCCCGGATGTCCTCTGGGCAGGTTGGCGCTGACGTCTCTCCTATTGACAAAAATGCCTTCTTTCATTCCTGGTGCGACTATAAAGCCATATCCGCTCTTCAAGTTAAAGTCCTCTACAACTCCTCTACAAAGGGGTCCTCTGACCTGGGCTTTGGCTCTTCTCAGGAATCGTTTCTCTTGTAGGTCTCTGGCCGTTATTTCTCTCTGCTCTGGGGATGGCGGTGCAGGGAAAGCCTGGGTTCTGCTATGACGCCGTGTCTTGCGGGCTGGATGCTGCTGGGTGCAGCTTACAAGCTCCCAGGTGAGGCTTTGGGGCAGGTCTTCTTCAGCAGACGGTGTCAGGTCTTCTTCATCCCAGCGGGAATATGGTAACATCTCCGGCTCTGGGTATGGATCCACTGCTGTTGGCTCCTGAGTCAGCTCCTCAGCTTCCTGGCCTCCTCTCCCCCTTAGTTCTTCTTGGCACTCCTTTGGTGGCAGTGCTGGGGATGGACTTTCTTCCGCAGGCCCAGGCGGGGGACTCTTTGGCGTAGTTGCTGCAGGGGTTGCCGGCATCCTTCTGGGGGTGTGCGGAGGGAGCACGTACTGGTCCACCAACCATTGTGGAAACTTAGCCTCCATGTCAGCCTTCAGCCTCCAGTATTCGGGGTCATCCCCCAGCATGGGCTTCCTATCAAGGACCTCCGTGGCCTGGGGAGTAGTGTCTGCTCTGGCCTTGCAGGCCGGGGTAAATGACGAGGTAGACTTTTCTTGGCGGGCCGCGCCTGGCATGGCGGCGGCCTGGTCTTGGCGGGCCGCGCCTGGCATGGCGGCGGCCTGGTCTTGGCGGGCCGCGCCCGGCATGGCGGCGGCCTGGTCTTGGCGGGCCGCGCCCGGCATGGCGGCGGCCTGGTCTTGGCGGGCCGCGCCCGGCATGGCGGCGGCCTGGATCAGCGTCGCAGCTGCGATGGGATCTTTGCAGGCTGGGCTGGGCGTCGTTGCAGCGATCGGGGCTTGGCGGGCCGAGCAGGGCATCGCTGCGGCGGCCTGGGCTGGGCGGGCCGCGGTGGCAGCCGGTTCTTTGCGGGCCGGGCAGGGCATCGCTGCAGGGACCGGGTCTTGGTGGGCCGAGCAGGGCATCGCTGCGGCGGCCTGGGCTGGGCGGGCCGCACCGGACGTGGCTGCGGCCTGGATCAGCGTCGCCGCACCGGGCGCCTCTGCGGGGACCGCGGACGTGGCAGCAGGGGTCGGGGCACTTGCGCTGGCCGGGGCATCACTCGACTCACCCATCTGTGGCAGCATCGGGGTCTGCGTCGTCGCCGTCCTGTCTGGCACTCGGCGCGCGGCCCTCCTTTCATAGGCCCGAACCGCCGCGGTCATCTCCAGCAGTTCCATTCGTTCTTCCCGAATCTGCTCCACAACCCGGGTCTCCAGTCGATCGCAGAACTGGGCCAGCTCCCGATACCACCAGGCAGCGGAGCCTGGTTCTGGGTTCCTGCGGTCAGACGCCATTTCTTCTGCGCCCTCTTCTGCACGATCTCCCAGCAGTGGACTCGTCGCTGCCTCCAGTAGCAAACTGTTCAGTTTCTGCTCTGCCTCTTTCAGCAGCTCCTCTCCCAGCAGCAGGCTTGTGGCTCCCTTTCTGTCCCGACGTCTCTGGACGCCTCCGCTCTCATCGCTGGCGAGGTCAGAACTCTGCAGGGGATCTCTGGGTAGCCACACCTCTTCGTGGGCGGTAACTTCTTCCAGCGCGGGCTGCTGTTGTTTTTCAGCGCGCTTTTCATGGTGGCAATATGGCGGCGCTTCCAATTTTTCAAGCGGACCGCCCAGGCACATGGTCACCTGTCTGAACAGGTCTAGTCCTTATCCTGTTCGTGACGCCAGATGTGAAGCCCCACAGATGCTGCTGTGTCGGTGCATTACCTTCAGGGACTCCACTCGGCTGTATCGGGTCACAGGTAGGAGATCTTCTCTGTAGTCGTGACGCCACTCTCAGATTTGCGGTCAGTGAGGACCGCCACTGCAGGTTAAGGGCTGCCTGGGGCTGATGGTGGGTGCAGTCGGATGTAGTGGCCTCCTGAGAGTGAGGCAAGCCCCAGGGCCCTGTGTAGATGTGGTAGTACCACAAGGCGCAGAATAACTCCACACAGGCAGGATGTCTTTCAGGGTTTTTTACTCACTTCAGGTGGCAGGGTGAGTAACCCGGGCGTAGCTGGGATGAACCAGGCAGGAACCAGGTATCCTTCAGGCTGACTTTATGAGGGTGACTACTGACTCGCCTTCCTTAGCCCTTGGTGGTTTGGGGTGACCCCGACTTTGAGTCCCTATGGGGGTCACCCAGGGAAGATGCTGCAGCCTCTCTCCCCTTCGTTCGCCGTTTGCTTGTTCCCCGGACCAGGTCACTCCAGCTGCTTGCCTCCTGAGACCTATGGGCCCTAACTGTGGTTACGTGGCTGCGGCTTTTGTGGTATTGTGGTGTGGGCTTTGAGAGCCCCACACCGGCAGGTTTAGCAGGGAAAGGTGAATCTATCCTCGCTTCGGGATCTGCCGCCCGTTTGGGCCTGGTTCTCCCTAGCAGTCTCCTTACTTCCCACTCCGCTGTCCTCTAGCTGAAGCTGGATTTCGGGTAGCCCTCCTAGGTGACCGTTCTCCCCCGTCTGTAGACACTGCGCGGGCGCTGTTAGACAGCAAAAACCCCACAGGTCTGCTCCTTACTGAGCCCTCTGGAGTTCTCCTCTAACTGACTCACTGCTCCTCCTCTCCTGTTCTTGCCTACGCCACCTAGCAACCAGACTCTCTTACCACACCCCTTGAGAGGAGATGGAGGCCGTGCTCATGCTTCGCCCCCTCCTGGGATCCCCAGGGGTCCTCTCATAGGTACATGTGTGAGACCTGGTCACTATGCGCCTGTGTTCCACACCCCGGTCAGCCTTCTGGATTACCTGTATTGTACTGTCCCCAGCATGGGTGCAGTACTCAGTGGTGCCTGACCAGGTCAGGGGCGCCACATTCGTCACTGAGGATGATTTCACTTTTCAGGGAATAGAGAGGGTGGTCCTTGTGGTGGACTGCAGGTATGGAGAGCTGTTGTCATCGTATTAGATAGATAAGAATGATTATATGTATTGTAGAAATGTCTCCTATCATGTTCCCTATTTTTTTATTATGTCCACATCCTGGTCCCCATCTTGGAAATCATAACAAACGTGCACTTTTTTGTTTAATTTACACATTGGACCATAGGAAAAATGACACTACAGCTACAGAGGTGACCGTCTGATAGCCCAGCTCGACTATCCATCTCTACTGAAGACCCTTTCAGCTTTTTGAGAGTTGGGTGGAGGACATCATCTCTGAAAATAGGGTCCCACAGCTGCACCCCATCAGTGTGAGCAGGAATCTTAGGACTCTTAGAAGAGTCAATGCTCTGAGACCATGGGGGGCGCTTAGCCCCCTCTCTTCGTCACTGAGGATGATTTCATTTTTCAGGGATTAGAGAGAGTGGTCCTTGTGGTGGACTGCAGGTATGGAGAGCTGTTGTGATCGTATTAGATAGATAAGAATGATTATATGTATTGTAGAAATGTCTCCTATCATGTTCCCTAATTTTTTATTATGTCCACATCCTGGTCCCCATCTTGAACATCATAACAAACGTGCACTTTTTTGTTTAATTTACACATTGGACCATAGGAAAAATGACACTACAGCTACAGAGGTGACCGTCTGATAGCCCAGCTCGACTATCCATCTCTACTGAAGACCCTTTCAGCTTTTTGAGAGTTGGGTGGAGGACATCATCTCTGAAAATAGGGTCCCACAGCTGCACCCCATCAGTGTGAGCAGGACTCTTAGGACTCTTAGAAGAGTCAATGCTCTGAGACCATTGGGGGCACTTAGCCCCCTCTCTTCATCACTGAGGATGATTTCATTTTTCAGGGATTAGAGAGGGTGGTCCTTGTGGTGGACTGCAGGTATGGAGAGCTGTTGTCATCGTATTAGATAGATAAGAATGATTATATGTATTGTAGAAATGTCTCCTATCATGTTCCCTAATTTTTTATTATGTCCACATCCTGGTCCCCATCTTGGACATCATAACAAACGTGCACTTTTTTGTTTAATTTACACATTGGACCATAGGAAAAATGAAACTACAGCTACAGAGGTGACCGTCTGATAGCCCAGCTCGACTATCCATCTCTACTGAAGACCCTTTCAGCTTTTTGAGAGTTGGGTGGAGGACATCATCTCTGAAAATAGGGTCCCACAGCTGCACCCCATCAGTGTGAGCAGGACTCTTAGGACTCTTAGAAGAGTCAATGCTCTGAGACCATGGGGGGCGCTTAGCCCCCACTCTTCGTCACTGAGGATGATTTCATTTTTCAGGGATTAGAGAGGGTGGTCCTTGTGGTGGACTGCAGGTATGGAGAGCTGTTGTCATCGTATTAAATAGATAAGAATGATTATATGTATTGTAGAAATGTCTCCTATCATGTTCCCTAATTTTTTATTATGTCCACATCCTGGTCCCCATCTTGGAAATCATAACAAACGTGCACTTTTTTGTTTAATTTACACATTGGACCATAGGAAAAATGACACTACAGCTACAGAGGTGACCGTCTGATAGCCCAGCTCGACTATCCATCTCTACTGAAGACCCTTTCAGCTTTTTGAGAGTTGGGTGGAGGACATCATCTCTGAAAATAGGGTCCCACAGCTGCACCCCATCAGTGTGAGCAGGAATCTTAGGACTCTTAGAAGAGTCAATGCTTTGAGACCATGGGGGGCGCTTAGCCCCCTCTCTTCGTCACTGAGGATGATTTAATTTTTCAGGGATTAGAGAGAGTGGTCCTTGTGGTGGACTGCAGGTATGGAGAGCTGTTGTGATCGTATTAGATAGATAAGAATGATTATATGTATTGTAGAAATGTCTCCTATCATGTTCCCTAATTTCTTATTATGTCCACATCCTGGTCCCCATCTTGGACATCATAACAAACGTGCACTTTTTTGTTTAATTTACACATTGGACCATAGGAAAAATGACACTACAGCTACAGAGGTGACCGTCTGATAGCCCAGCTCGACTATCCATCTCTACTGAAGACCCTTTCAGCTTTTTGAGAGTTGGGTGGAGGACATCATCTCTGAAAATAGGGTCCCACAGCTTCACCCCATCAGTGTGAGCAGGACTCTTAGGACTCTTAGAAGAGTCAATGCTCTGGTACCATGGGGGGCGCTTGGCCCCCTCTCTTCGTCACTGAGGATGATTTCATTTTTCAGGGATTAGAGAGGGTGGTCCTTGTGGTGGACTGCAGGTATGGAGAGCTGTTGTCATCGTATTAGATAGATAAGAATGATTATATGTATTGTAGAAATGTCTCCTATCATGTTCCCTAATTTTTTATTATGTCCACATCCTGGTCCCCATCTTGGACATCATAACAAACGTGCACTTTTTTGTTTAATTTACACATTGGACCATAGGAAAAATGACACTACAGCTACAGAGGTGACCGTCTGATAGCCCAGCTCGACTATCCATCTCTACTGAAGACCCTTTCAGCTTTTTGAGAGTTGGGTGGAGGACATCATCTCTGAAAATAGGGTCCCACAGCTGCACCCCATCAGTGTGAGCAGGACTCTTAGGACTCTTAGAAGAGTTAATGCTCTGAGACCATGGGGGCGCTTAGCCCCCTCTCTTCGTCACTGAGGATGATTTCATTTTTCAGGGATTAGAGAGGGTGGTCCTTGTGGTGGACTGCAGGTATGGAGAGCTGTTGTCATCGTATTAGATAGATAAGAATGATTATATGTATTGTAGAAATGTCTCCTATCATGTTCCCTAATTTTTTATTATGTCCACATCCTGGTCCCCATCTTGAACATCATAACAAACGTGCACTTTTTTGTTTAATTTACACATTGGACCATAGGAAAAATGACACTACAGCTACAGAGGTGACCGTCTGATAGCCCAGCTCGACTATCCATCTCTACTGAAGACCCTTTCAGCTTTTTGAGAGTTGGGTGGAGGACATCATCTCTGAAAATAGGGTCCCACAGCTTCACCCCATCAGTGTGAGCAGGACTCTTAGGACTCTTAGAAGAGTCAATGCTCTGAGACCATTGGGGGCACTTAGCCCCCTCTCTTCGTCACTGAGGATGATTTCATTTTTCAGGGATTAGAGAGGGTGGTCCTTGTGGTGGACTGCAGGTATGGAGAGCTGTTGTCATCGTATTAGATAGATAAGAATGATTATATGTATTGTAGAAATGTCTCCTATCATGTTCCCTAATTTCTTATTATGTCCACATCCTGGTCCCCATCTTGGACATCATAACAAACGTGCACTTTTTTGTTTAATTTACACATTGGACCATAGGAAAAATGACACTACAGCTACAGAGGTGACCGTCTGATAGCCCAGCTCGACTATCCATCTCTACTGAAGACCCTTTCAGCTTTTTGAGAGTCGGGTGGAGGACATCATCTCTGAAAATAGGGTCCCACAGCTTCACCCCATCAGTGTGAGCAGGACTCTTAGGACTCTTAGAAGAGTCAATGCTCTGGTACCATGGGGGGCGCTTGGCCCCCTCTCTTCGTCACTGAGGATGATTTCATTTTTCAGGGATTAGAGAGGGTGGTCCTTGTGGTGGACTGCAGGTATGGAGAGCTGTTGTCATCGTATTAGATAGATAAGAATGATTATATGTATTGTAGAAATGTCTCCTATCATGTTCCCTAATTTTTTATTATGTCCACATCCTGGTCCCCATCTTGGACATCATAACAAACGTGCACTTTTTTGTTTAATTTACACATTGGACCATAGGAAAAATGACACTACAGCTACAGAGGTGACCGTCTGATAGCCTAGCTCGACTATCCATCTCTACTGAAGACCCTTTCAGCTTTTTGAGAGTTGGGTGGAGGACATCATCTCTGAAAATAGGGTCCCACAGCTGCACCCCATCAGTGTGAGCAGGACTCTTAGGACTCTTAGAAGAGTTAATGCTCTGAGACCATGGGGGCGCTTAGCCCCCTCTCTTCGTCACTGAGGATGATTTCATTTTTCAGGGATTAGAGAGGGTGGTCCTTGTGGTGGACTGCAGGTATGGAGAGCTGTTGTCATCGTATTAGATAGATAAGAATGATTATATGTATTGTAGAAATGTCTCCTATCATGTTCCCTAATTTTTTATTATGTCCACATCCTGGTCCCCATCTTGGACATCATAACAAACGTGCACTTTTTTGTTTAATTTACACATTGGACCATAGGAAAAATGACACTACAGCTACAGAGGTGACCGTCTGATAGCCCAGCTCGACTATCCATCTCTACTGAAGACCCTTTCAGCTTTTTGAGAGTTGGGTGGAGGACATCATCTCTGAAAATAGGGTCCCACAGCTGCACCCCATCAGTGTGAGCAGGACTCTTAGGACTCTTAGAAGAGTCAATGCTCTGAGACCATTGGGGGCACTTAGCCCCCTCTCTTCGTCACTGAGGATGATTTCATTTTTCAGGGATTAGAGAGGGTGGTCCTTGTGGTGGACTGCAGGTATGGAGAGCTGTTGTCATCGTATTAGATAGATAAGAATGATTATATGTATTGTAGAAATGTCTCCTATCATGTTCCCTAATTTTTTATTATGTCCACATCCTGGTCCCCATCTTGGACATCATAACAAACGTGCACTTTTTTGTTTAATTTACACATTGGACCATAGGAAAAATGACACTACAGCTACATAGGTGACCGTCTGATAGCCCAGCTCGACTATCCATCTCTACTGAAGACCCTTTCAGCTTTTTGAGAGTCGGGTGGAGGACATCATCTCTGAAAATAGGGTCCCACAGCTTCACCCCATCAGTGTGAGCAGGACTCTTAGGACTCTTAGAAGAGTCAATGCTCTGGTACCATGGGGGGCGCTTGGCCCCCTCTCTTCGTCACTGAGGATGATTTCATTTTTCAGGGATTAGAGAGGGTGGTCCTTGTGGTGGACTGCAGGTATGGAGAGCTGTTGTCATCGTATTAGATAGATAAGAATGATTATATGTATTGTAGAAATGTCTCCTATCATGTTCCCTATTTTTTTATTATGTCCACATCCTGGTCCCCATCTTGGAAATCATAACAAACGTGCACTTTTTTGTTTAATTTACACATTGGACCATAGGAAAAATGACACTACAGCTACAGAGGTGACCGTCTGATAGCCCAGCTCGACTATCCATCTCTACTGAAGACCCTTTCAGCTTTTTGAGAGTTGGGTGGAGGACATCATCTCTGAAAATAGGGTCCCACAGCTGCACCCCATCAGTGTGAGCAGGAATCTTAGGACTCTTAGAAGAGTCAATGCTCTGAGACCATGGGGGGCGCTTAGCCCCCTCTCTTCGTCACTGAGGATGATTTAATTTTTCAGGGATTAGAGAGAGTGGTCCTTGTGGTGGACTGCAGGTATGGAGAGCTGTTGTGATCGTATTAGATAGATAAGAATGATTATATGTATTGTAGAAATGTCTCCTATCATGTTCCCTAATTTCTTATTATGTCCACATCCTGGTCCCCATCTTGGACATCATAACAAACGTGCACTTTTTTGTTTAATTTACACATTGGACCATAGGAAAAATGACACTACAGCTACAGAGGTGACCGTCTGATAGCCCAGCTCGACTATCCATCTCTACTGAAGACCCTTTCAGCTTTTTGAGAGTTGGGTGGAGGACATCATCTCTGAAAATAGGGTCCCACAGCTTCACCCCATCAGTGTGAGCAGGACTCTTAGGACTCTTAGAAGAGTCAATGCTCTGGTACCATGGGGGGCGCTTGGCCCCCTCTCTTCGTCACTGAGGATGATTTCATTTTTCAGGGATTAGAGAGGGTGGTCCTTGTGGTGGACTGCAGGTATGGAGAGCTGTTGTCATCGTATTAGATAGATAAGAATGATTATATGTATTGTAGAAATGTCTCCTATCATGTTCCCTAATTTTTTATTATGTCCACATCCTGGTCCCCATCTTGGACATCATAACAAACGTGCACTTTTTTGTTTAATTTACACATTGGACCATAGGAAAAATGACACTACAGCTACAGAGGTGACCGTCTGATAGCCCAGCTCGACTATCCATCTCTACTGAAGACCCTTTCAGCTTTTTGAGAGTTGGGTGGAGGACATCATCTCTGAAAATAGGGTCCCACAGCTGCACCCCATCAGTGTGAGCAGGACTCTTAGGACTCTTAGAAGAGTTAATGCTCTGAGACCATGGGGGCGCTTAGCCCCCTCTCTTCGTCACTGAGGATGATTTCATTTTTCAGGGATTAGAGAGGGTGGTCCTTGTGGTGGACTGCAGGTATGGAGAGCTGTTGTCATCGTATTAGATAGATAAGAATGATTATATGTATTGTAGAAATGTCTCCTATCATGTTCCCTAATTTTTTATTATGTCCACATCCTGGTCCCCATCTTGAACATCATAACAAACGTGCACTTTTTTGTTTAATTTACACATTGGACCATAGGAAAAATGACACTACAGCTACAGAGGTGACCGTCTGATAGCCCAGCTCGACTATCCATCTCTACTGAAGACCCTTTCAGCTTTTTGAGAGTTGGGTGGAGGACATCATCTCTGAAAATAGGGTCCCACAGCTTCACCCCATCAGTGTGAGCAGGACTCTTAGGACTCTTAGAAGAGTCAATGCTCTGAGACCATTGGGGGCACTTAGCCCCCTCTCTTCGTCACTGAGGATGATTTCATTTTTCAGGGATTAGAGAGGGTGGTCCTTGTGGTGGACTGCAGGTATGGAGAGCTGTTGTCATCGTATTAGATAGATAAGAATGATTATATGTATTGTAGAAATGTCTCTTATCATGTTCCCTAATTTCTTATTATGTCCACATCCTGGTCCCCATCTTGGACATCATAACAAACGTGCACTTTTTTGTTTAATTTACACATTGGACCATAGGAAAAATGACACTACAGCTACAGAGGTGACCGTCTGATAGCCCAGCTCGACTATCCATCTCTACTGAAGACCCTTTCAGCTTTTTGAGAGTCGGGTGGAGGACATCATCTCTGAAAATAGGGTCCCACAGCTTCACCCCATCAGTGTGAGCAGGACTCTTAGGACTCTTAGAAGAGTCAATGCTCTGGTACCATGGGGGGCGCTTGGCCCCCTCTCTTCGTCACTGAGGATGATTTCATTTTTCAGGGATTAGAGAGGGTGGTCCTTGTGGTGGACTGCAGGTATGGAGAGCTGTTGTCATCGTATTAGATAGATAAGAATGATTATATGTATTGTAGAAATGTCTCCTATCATGTTCCCTAATTTTTTATTATGTCCACATCCTGGTCCCCATCTTGGACATCATAACAAACGTGCACTTTTTTGTTTAATTTACACATTGGACCATAGGAAAAATGACACTACAGCTACAGAGGTGACCGTCTGATAGCCTAGCTCGACTATCCATCTCTACTGAAGACCCTTTCAGCTTTTTGAGAGTTGGGTGGAGGACATCATCTCTGAAAATAGGGTCCCACAGCTGCACCCCATCAGTGTGAGCAGGACTCTTAGGACTCTTAGAAGAGTTAATGCTCTGAGACCATGGGGGCGCTTAGCCCCCTCTCTTCGTCACTGAGGATGATTTCATTTTTCAGGGATTAGAGAGGGTGGTCCTTGTGGTGGACTGCAGGTATGGAGAGCTGTTGTCATCGTATTAGATAGATAAGAATGATTATATGTATTGTAGAAATGTCTCCTATCATGTTCCCTAATTTTTTATTATGTCCACATCCTGGTCCCCATCTTGGACATCATAACAAACGTGCACTTTTTTGTTTAATTTACACATTGGACCATAGGAAAAATGACACTACAGCTACAGAGGTGACCGTCTGATAGCCCAGCTCGACTATCCATCTCTACTGAAGACCCTTTCAGCTTTTTGAGAGTTGGGTGGAGGACATCATCTCTGAAAATAGGGTCCCACAGCTGCACCCCATCAGTGTGAGCAGGACTCTTAGGACTCTTAGAAGAGTCAATGCTCTGAGACCATTGGGGGCACTTAGCCCCCTCTCTTCGTCACTGAGGATGATTTCATTTTTCAGGGATTAGAGAGGGTGGTCCTTGTGGTGGACTGCAGGTATGGAGAGCTGTTGTCATCGTATTAGATAGATAAGAATGATTATATGTATTGTAGAAATGTCTCTTATCATGTTCCCTAATTTCTTATTATGTCCACATCCTGGTCCCCATCTTGGACATCATAACAAACGTGCACTTTTTTGTTTAATTTACACATTGGACCATAGGAAAAATGACACTACAGCTACAGAGGTGACCGTCTGATAGCCCAGCTCGACTATCCATCTCTACTGAAGACCCTTTCAGCTTTTTGAGAGTCGGGTGGAGGACATCATCTCTGAAAATAGGGTCCCACAGCTTCACCCCATCAGTGTGAGCAGGACTCTTAGGACTCTTAGAAGAGTCAATGCTCTGGTACCATGGGGGGCGCTTGGCCCCCTCTCTTCGTCACTGAGGATGATTTCATTTTTCAGGGATTAGAGAGGGTGGTCCTTGTGGTGGACTGCAGGTATGGAGAGCTGTTGTCATCGTATTAGATAGATAAGAATGATTATATGTATTGTAGAAATGTCTCCTATCATGTTCCCTAATTTTTTATTATGTCCACATCCTGGTCCCCATCTTGGACATCATAACAAACGTGCACTTTTTTGTTTAATTTACACATTGGACCATAGGAAAAATGACACTACAGCTACAGAGGTGACCGTCTGATAGCCTAGCTCGACTATCCATCTCTACTGAAGACCCTTTCAGCTTTTTGAGAGTTGGGTGGAGGACATCATCTCTGAAAATAGGGTCCCACAGCTGCACCCCATCAGTGTGAGCAGGACTCTTAGGACTCTTAGAAGAGTTAATGCTCTGAGACCATGGGGGCGCTTAGCCCCCTCTCTTCGTCACTGAGGATGATTTCATTTTTCAGGGATTAGAGAGGGTGGTCCTTGTGGTGGACTGCAGGTATGGAGAGCTGTTGTCATCGTATTAGATAGATAAGAATGATTATATGTATTGTAGAAATGTCTCCTATCATGTTCCCTAATTTTTTATTATGTCCACATCCTGGTCCCCATCTTGGACATCATAACAAACGTGCACTTTTTTGTTTAATTTACACATTGGACCATAGGAAAAATGACACTACAGCTACAGAGGTGACCGTCTGATAGCCCAGCTCGACTATCCATCTCTACTGAAGACCCTTTCAGCTTTTTGAGAGTTGGGTGGAGGACATCATCTCTGAAAATAGGGTCCCACAGCTGCACCCCATCAGTGTGAGCAGGACTCTTAGGACTCTTAGAAGAGTCAATGCTCTGAGACCATTGGGGGCACTTAGCCCCCTCTCTTCGTCACTGAGGATGATTTCATTTTTCAGGGATTAGAGAGGGTGGTCCTTGTGGTGGACTGCAGGTATGGAGAGCTGTTGTCATCGTATTAGATAGATAAGAATGATTATATGTATTGTAGAAATGTCTCCTATCATGTTCCCTAATTTTTTATTATGTCCACATCCTGGTCCCCATCTTGGACATCATAACAAACGTGCACTTTTTTGTTTAATTTACACATTGGACCATAGGAAAAATGACACTACAGCTACATAGGTGACCGTCTGATAGCCCAGCTCGACTATCCATCTCTACTGAAGACCCTTTCAGCTTTTTGAGAGTCTGGTGGAGGACATCATCTCTGAAAATAGGGTCCCACAGCTTAACCCCATCAGTGTGAGCAGGACTCTTAGGACTCTTAGAAGAGTCAATGCTCTGGTACCATGGGGGGCGCTTGGCCCCCTCTCTTCGTCACTGAGGATGATTTCATTTTTCAGGGATTAGAGAGGGTGGTCCTTGTGGTGGACTGCAGGTATGGAGAGCTGTTGTCATCGTATTAGATAGATAAGAATGATTATATGTATTGTAGAAATGTCTCCTATCATGTTCCCTAATTTTTTATTATGTCCACATCCTGGTCCCCATCTTGGACATCATAACAAACGTGCACTTTTTTGTTTAATTTACACATTGGACCATAGGAAAAATGACACTACAGCTACAGAGGTGACCGTCTGATAGCCCAGCTCGACTATCCATCTCTACTGAAGACCCTTTCAGCTTTTTGAGAGTTGGGTGGAGGACATCATCTCTGAAAATAGGGTCCCACAGCTGCACCCCATCAGTGTGAGCAGGACTCTTAGGACTCTTAGAAGAGTCAATGCTCTGCGACCATTGGGGGCACTTAGCCCCCTCTCTTCGTCACTGAGGATGATTTCATTTTTCAGGGATTAGAGAGGGTGGTCCTTGTGGTGGACTGCAGGTATGGAGAGCTGTTATCGTATTAGATAGATAAGAATGATTATATGTATTGTAGAAATGTCTCCTATCATGTTCCCTAATTTTTTATTATGTCCACATCCTGGTCCCCATCTTGGACATCATAACAAACGTGCACTTTTTTGTTTAATTTACACATTGGACCATAGGAAAAATGACACTACAACTACAGAGGTGACCGTCTGATAGCCCAGCTCGACAATCCATCTCTACTGAAGACCCTTTCAGCTTTTTGAGAGTTGGGTGGAGGACATCATCTCTGAAAATAGGGTCCCACAGCTGCACCCCATCAGTGTGAGCAGGACTCTTAGGACTCTTAGAAGAGTCAATGCTCTGAGACCATGGGGGGCGTTTAGCCCCCTCTCTTCATCACTAAGGATGATTTCATTTTTCAGGGATTAGAGAGGGTGGTCCTTGTGGTGGACTGCAGGTATGGAGAGCTGTTGTCATCGTATTAAATAGATAAGAATGATTATATGTATTGTAGAAATGTCTCCTATCATGTTCCCTAATTTTTTATTATGTCCACATCCTGGTCCCCATCTTGGACATCATAACAAACGTGCACTTTTTTGTTTAATTTACACTTTGGACCATAGGAAAAATGACACTACAGGTACAGAGGTGACCGTCTGATAGCCCAGCTCGACTATCCATCTCTACTGAAGACCCTTTCAGCTTTTTGAGAGTTTGGTGGAGAACATCATCTCTGAAAATAGGGTCCCACAGCTGCACCCCATCAGTGTGAGCAGGACTCTTAGGACTCTTAGAAGAGTCAATGCTCTGAGACCATGGGGGGCGCTTAGCCCCCTCTCTTCGTCACTGAGGATGATTTCACTTTTCAGGGAATAGAGAGGGTGGTCCTTGTGGTGGACTGAAGGTATGGAGAGCTGTTGTCATCGTATTAGATAGATAAGAATGATTATATGTATTGTAGAAATGTCTCCTATCATGTTCCCTATTTTTTTATTATGTCCACATCCTGGTCCCCATCTTGGAAATCATAACAAACGTGCACTTTTTTGTTTAATTTACACATTGGACCATAGGAAAAATGACACTACAGCTACAGAGGTGACCGTCTGATAGCCCAGCTCGACTATCCATCTCTACTGAAGACCCTTTCAGCTTTTTGAGAGTTGGGTGGAGGACATCATCTCTGAAAATAGGGTCCCACAGCTGCACCCCATCAGTGTGAGCAGGACTCTTAGGACTCTTAGAAGAGTCAATGTTTTGAGACCATGGGGTGCGCTTAGCCCCCTCTCTTCGTCACTGAGGATGATTTCATTTTTCAGGGATTAGAGAGGGTGGTCCTTGTGGTGGACTGCAGGTATGGAGAGCTGTTGTCATCGTATTAGATAGATAAGAATAATTATATGTATTGTAGAAATGTCTCCTATCATGTTCCCTATTTTTTTATTATGTCCACATCCTGGTCCCCATCTTGGAAATCATAACAAACGTGCACTTTTTTGTTTAATTTACACATTGGACCATAGGAAAAATGACACTACAGCTACAGAGGTGACCGTCTGATAGCCCAGCTCGACTATCCATCTCTACTGAAGACCCTTTCAGCTTTTTGAGAGTTGGGTGGAGGACATCATCTCTGAAAATAGGGTCCCACAGCTGCACCCCATCAGTGTGAGCAGGACTCTTAGGACTCTTAGAAGAGTCAATGCTCTGAGACCATGGGGGGCGCTTAGCCCCCTCTCTTCGTCACTGAGGATGATTTCATTTTTCAGGGATTAGAGAGAGTGGTCCTTGTGGTGGACTGCAGGAATGGAGAGCTGTTGTGATCGTATTAGATAGATAAGAATGATTATATGTATTGTAGAAATGTCTCCTATCATGTTCCCTAATTTTTTATTATGTCCACATCCTGGTCCCCATCTTGGACATCATAACAAACGTGCACTTTTTTGTTTAATTTACACATTGGACCATAGGAAAAATGACACTACAGCTACAGAGGTGACCGTCTGATAGCCCAGCTCGACTATCCATCTCTACTGAAGACCCTTTCAGCTTTTTGAGAGTTGGGTGGAGGACATCATCTCTTAAAATAGGGTCCCACAGCTGCACCCCATCAGTGTAAGCAGGACTCTTAGGACTCTTAGAAGAGTCAATGCTCTAAAACCATGGGGGGCGCCAAACAAAACTTTTAGTAGGTTTCTACTTATTTTATTAAATATTATCTCCACCAAACAGGACAAGCTTGCATCTGTTATAGTTTTGGAGAAAAATGTGATCATTTCATGTATGCGCGAAATGCCTTAAAAATGGCTTTAAAATAGTTTTGAAGCATGGAGACGATTATCTCGGGATTGCAAGATAACCAAACAAAACTTTTAGTGGATTTCTACATATTTTATTAAATATCATCTCTACCAAACAGGACAAGCTTGCATCTGTTTTAGTTTTGAAGAAAAATGTGATCATTTCATTTATGCGTGAAATGCCTTCAAAATGGCTTTTAAATGGATTTGAAGCATGGAGACGATTATCTCGGGATTGCAATATAACCAAACAAAACTTTTAGTGGATTTCTACTTATTTTATTAAATATTATCCCCTCCAAACAGGACGAGCTTCCATCTGTTATAGTTTTGGAGAAAAATGTGATCATTTCATTTATGCGCGAAATGCCTTAAAAATGGCTTTAAAATGGATTTGGAGCATGGAGACGATTATCTCGGGATTGCAAGATAACCAAACAAAACTTTTAGTGGATTTCTACTTATTTTATTAAATATTATCCCCACCAAACAGGACAAGCTTGCATCTGTTATAGTTTTGGAGAAAAATGTGATCATTTCATTTATGCGCACAATGCCTTTGAAATGGCTTTAAAATAGATTTGGAGCATGGAGACGATTATCTCGGGATTGCAAGATAACCAAACAAAACTTTTAGTGGATTTCTACTTATTTTACCAAATATCATCTCCACCAAACAGGACAAGCTTGCATGTGTTATAGTTTTGGAGAAAAATGTGATCATTTCATTTATGCGCAAAATGCCTTTGAAATGGCTTTAAAATGGATTTGGAGCATGGAGACGATTATCTCAGGATGGCAATATAAACAAACAAAACTTTTAGTAGATTTCTACTTATTTTATTAAATATTATCTCCACCAAACAGGACAAGCTTGCATCTGTTATAGTTTTGGAGAAAAATGTGATCATTTCATTTATGCGCGAAATGCCTTAAAAATGGCTTTAAAATGGATTTGGAGCATGGAGACGATTATCTTGGGATTGCAAGATAACCAAACAAAACTTTTAGTGGATTTCTACTTATTTTATTAAATATCATCTCCACCAAACAGGACAAGCTTGCATGTGTTATAGTTTTGGAGAAAAATGTGATCATTTCATTTATGCGTGAAATGCCTTTGAAATGGCTTTAAAATGGATTTGGAGCATGGAGACGATTATCTCAGGATTGCAATATAAACAAACAAAACTTTTAGTAGGTTTCTACTTATTTTATTAAATATTATCTCCACCAAACAGGACAAGCTTGCATCTGTTATAGTTTTGGAGAAAAATGTGATCATTTCATTTATGCGCGAAATGCCCTTAGGACTCTTAGAAGAGTTAATGCTCTGAGACCATGGGGGCGCTTAGCCCCCTCTCTTCGTCACTGAGGATGATTTCATTTTTCAGGGATTAGAGAGGGTGGTCCTTGTGGTGGACTGCAGGTATGGAGAGCTGTTGTCATCGTATTAGATAGATAAGAATGATTATATGTATTGTAGAAATGTCTCCTATCATGTTCCCTAATTTTTTATTATGTCCACATCCTGGTCCCCATCTTGGACATCATAACAAACGTGCACTTTTTTGTTTAATTTACACATTGTACCATAGGAAAAATGACACTACAGCTACAGAGGTGACCGTCTGATAGCCCAGCTCGACTATCCATCTCTACTGAAGACATTTCTACAATACATATAATCATTCTTATCTATCTAATACGATCACAACAGCTCTCCATACCTGCAGTCCACCACAAGGACCACTCTCTCTAATCCCTGAAAAATGAAATCATCCTCAGTGACGAAGAGAGGGGGCTAAGCGCCCCCCATGGTCTCAGAGCATTGACTCTTCTAAGAGTCCTAAGATTCCTGCTCACTCTGATGGGGTGCAGCTGTGGGACCCTATTTTCAGAGATGATGTCCTCCACCCAACTCTCAAAAAGCTGAAAGGGTCTTCAGTAGAGATGGATAGTCGAGCTGGGCTATCAGACGGTCACCTCTGTAGCTGTAGTGTCATTTTTCCTATGGTCCAATTTGTAAATTAAACAAAAAAGTGCACGTTTGTTATGATTTCCAAGATGGGGACCAGGATGTGGACATAATAAAAAAATAGGGAACATGATAGGAGACATTTCTACAATACATATAATCATTCTTATCTATCTAATACGATGACAACAGCTCTCCATACCTGCAGTCCACCACAAGGACCACCCTCTCTATTCCCTAAAAAGTGAAATCATCCTCAGTGACGAGGAGAGGGGGCTAAGCGCCCCCCATGGTCTCAGAGCATTGACTCTTCTAAGAGTCCTAAGAGTCCTGCTCACACTGATGGGGTGCAGCTGTGGGACCCTATTTTCAGAGATGATGTTCTCCACCCAACTCTCAAAAAGCTGAAAGGGTCTTCAGTAGAGATGGATAGTCGAGCTGGGCTATCAGACGGTCACCTCTGTAGCTGTAGTGTCATTTTTCCTATGGTCCAATGTGTAAATTAAACAAAAAAGTGCACGTTTGTTATGATGTCCAAGATGGGGACCAGGATGTGGACATAATAAAAAATTAGGGAACATGATAGGAGACATTTCTACAATACATATAATCATTCTTATCTATTTAATACGATGACAACAGCTCTCCATACCTGCAGTCCACTACAAGGACCACCCTCTCTAATCCCTGAAAAATGAAATCATCCTCAGTGACGAAGAGAGGGGGCTAAGCGCCCCCCATGGTCTCAGAGCAGTGACTCTTCTAAGAGTCCTAAGAGTCCTGCTCACACTGATGGGGTGCAGCTGTGGGACCCTATTTTCAGAGATGATGTCCTCCACCCAACTCTCAAAAAGCTGAAAGGGTCTTCAGTAGAGATGGATAGTCGAGCTGGGCTATCAGACGGTCACCTCTGTAGCTGTAGTGTCATTTTTCCTATGGTCCAATGTGTAAATTAAACAAAAAAGTGCACGTTTGTTATGATGTCCAAGATGGGGACCAGGATGTGGACATAATAAAAAATTAGGGAACATGATAGGAGACATTTCTACAATACATATAATCATTCTTATCTATCTAATACGATGATAACAGCTCTCCATATCTGCAGTCCACCACAAGGACCACCCTCTCTAATCCCTGAAAAATGAAATCATCCTCAGTGATGAAGAGAGGGGGCTAAGTGCCCCCAATGGTCTCAGAGCATTGACTCTTCTAAGAGTCCTAAGAGTCCTGCTCACACTGATGGGGTGCAGCTGTGGGACCCTATTTTCAGAGATGATGTCCTCCACCCAACTCTCAAAAAGCTGAAAGGGTCTAGGAGTCCTAAGAGTCCTGCTCACACTGATGGGGTGCAGCTGTGGGACCCTATTTTCAGAGATGATGTCCTCCACCCAACTCTCAAAAAGCTGAAAGGGTCTTCAGTAGAGATGCATAGTCGAGCTGGGCTATCAGACGGTCACCTCTGTAGCTGTAGTTTCATTTTCCCTATGGTCCAATGTGTAAATTAAACAAAAAAGTGCACGTTTGTTATGATGTCCAAGATGGGGACCAGGATGTGGACATAATAAAAAATTAGGGAACATGATAGGAGACATTTCTACAATACATATAATCATTCTTATCTATCTAATACGATGACAACAGCTCTCCATACCTGCAGTCCACCACAAGGACCACCCTCTCTAATCCCTGAAAAATGAAATCATCCTCAGTGATGAAGAGAGGGGGCTAAGTGCCCCCAATGGTCTCAGAGCATTGACTCTTCTAAGAGTCCTAAGAGTCCTGCTCACACTGATGGGGTGCAGCTGTGGGACCCTATTTTCAGAGATGATGTCCTCCACCCAACTCTCAAAAAGCTGAAAGGGTCTTCAGTAGAGATGGATAGTCGAGCTGGGCTATCAGACGGTCACCTCTGTAGCTGTAGTGTCATTTTTCCTATGGTCCAATGTGTAAATTAAACAAAAAAGTGCACGTTTGTTATGATGTCCAAGATGGGGACCAGGATGTGGACATAATAAAAAATTAGGGAACATGATAGGAGACATTTCTACAATACATATAATCATTCTTATCTATCTAATACGATGACAACAGCTCTCCATACCTGCAGTCCACCACAAGGACCACCCTCTCTAATCCCTGAAAAATGAAATCATCCTCAGTGACGAAGAGAGGGGGCTAAGCGCCCCCATGGTCTCAGAGCATTAACTCTTCTAAGAGTCCTAAGAGTCCTGCTCACACTGATGGGGTGCAGCTGTGGGACCCTATTTTCAGAGATGATGTCCTCCACCCAACTCTCAAAAAGCTGAAAGGGTCTTCAGTAGAGATGGATAGTCGAGCTGGGCTATCAGACGGTCACCTCTGTAGCTGTAGTGTCATTTTTCCTATGGTCCAATGTGTAAATTAAACAAAAAAGTGCACGTTTGTTATGATGTCCAAGATGGGGACCAGGATGTGGACATAATAAAAAATTAGGGAACATGATAGGAGACATTTCTACAATACATATAATCATTCTTATCTATCTAATACGATGACAACAGCTCTCCATACCTGCAGTCCACCACAAGGACCACCCTCTCTAATCCCTGAAAAATGAAATCATCCTCAGGGACGAAGAGAGGGGGCTAAGCGCCCCCCATGGTTTTAGAGCATTGACTCTTCTAAGAGTCCTAAGAGTCCTGCTCACACTGATGGGGTGCAGCTGTGGGACCCTATTTTCAGAGATGATGTCCTCCACCCAACTCTCAAAAAGCTGAAAGGGTCTTCAGTAGAGATGGATAGTCGAGCTGGGCTATCAGACGGTCACCTCTGTAGCTGTAGTGTCATTTTTCCTATGGTCCAATGTGTAAATTAAACAAAAAAGTGCACGTTTGTTATGATGTCCAAGATGGGGACCAGGATGTGGACATAATAAAAAATTAGGGAACATGATAGGAGACATTTCTACAATACATATAATCATTCTTATCTATCTAATACGATGACAACAGCTCTCCATACCTGCAGTCCACCACAAGGACCACCCTCTCTAATCCCTGAAAAATGAAATCATCCTCAGGGACGAAGAGAGGGGGCTAAGCGCCCCCCATGGTTTTAGAGCATTGACTCTTCTAAGAGTCCTAAGAGTCCTGCTTACACTGATAGGGTGCAGCTGTGGGACCCTATTTTAAGAGATGATGTCCTCCACCCAACTCTCAAAAAGCTGAAAGGGTCTTCAGTAGAGATGGATAGTCGAGCTGGGCTACCAGACGGTCACCTCTGTAGCTGTAGTGTCATTTTTCCTATGGTCCAATGTGTAAATTAAACAAAAAAGTGCACGTTTGTTATGATTTCCAAGATGGGGACCAGGATGTGGACATAATAAAAAAATAGGGAACATGATAGGAGACATTTCTACAATACATATAATCATTCTTATCTATCTAATACGATGACAACAGCTCTCCATAACTGCAGTCCACCACAAGGACCACCCTCACTATTCCCTGAAAAGTGAAATCATCCTCAGTGACGAAGAGAGGGGGCTAAGCGCCCCCCATGGTCTCAAAACATTGA